>NC_056732.1:126471049-126618907 GCF_019279795.1 Protopterus annectens | reverse complement strand
GATGGTCTTGGTCCACTCATGAAAGATAGTTTGTCAGTATAAATTCAGTAACTTTACTTTCTTACCTATGCAGCAAGTACATAGTTTGCTAATATTCTGTTGTGATAAGATGCAATAAATATTGAGTTGTTTGCATCTCAAAGCACTTTATTTGAGCTCCATCTGTTTTGTAAGCAAATCTTAAAGGTTAGGAACACAAGGTAAAGTAAACATTAAAGGACAATAGAGTGCTAAATCAAGGATTACTGACATTAATACAAAAATAGTACAATTAAACTAAAAAAATGAAATAAATGTACAACCAAAGTTAAACCATGTACGAAAAATTCATCGGTGTGTACTAGGCCAACAGCCCTGGAGCCTGTACAAGCCTAGCCCATAGAACTGCCCTGGCATCATGCCGCCATTAGTTCCCGGCACCTCTATCAAGTAGAGCCACTGGAGTGATCCCCAGGATGAACTTTATTTCCAATCCACTCATCAAGACTTCTCTTGAAAAGGGCCAGTGTGGTGCTCTGCTTGACATGTATGGGAAGTCTATTCCAGAGCATGGGCAATCTCTGGGTTATGAACCTGTCAATCCAGCATGTTCTGCTGATTGTGGTAATGAGGTTGAGGTCCGTGGAGTGTGTGGTGTGGAAGGATTGGGATTTCTTTAGATGTAACATTTCTAATAGGGCTTGGTCAGACATGGCTTTCTAAGTCAAGCAGAGATCGCTTCCTAATATACGATACGAGACAGAGAAAAATTGGAGTTTTTGATGCATCAAAAACTGCAACAAATTCAATTTTTTTTTGCAAAGAATGCTCATTAAATAATATGTAGTTTGTTTTCAGCATAAAACTCCAAAGCATAATAATCCAATAAAATTAAAACTATAGACAGCCAGATGCTGCCATTTTCAAATCTCCCAACTATACTAAGAAGTTTAAGAAATGAAATTAACACCACAGGTGAAAATCAGCATACAGTACAGCAATTACAAAGATTCAAGTAATTTCCAACAACTAAAAGATACTTTAAATTCCTTTCTTGCATTAAATTTCAGATATCTTTATGATTAATATGAAAATTAAAATGTTTATTTCATTTATTGCTAATTGATCTGCTAAGTGGACCAATCCACCATGTAGAACTATTCAATCAAAGCACAGGCCAAAAGAACAAATTACTACAAGTTGCCACAGTAATAATTACAGTGTCAATACTGTTACAGCTAAACATTTATATGAACATAACTACATATTCATAAAATGCAGTAATTCACATCATGTTTTAATTTTACAGATTTCAAAATGTTCTATTTCAGAGTTCAACCTATCAAGGGTTACACTAAAACTGGAGGAACTATTTCAAGTGCCCGAATCATTTAGAACAGTATGTACCTTTTAAAGTGAATTATACACCACCCCCTCTGATCTTTCATTATTTTAAAAAGTGAAAAGAAAGTGGTCAGAACTGCCACAGGACAATAAGCAGAAATATAAAGACTTAATATTCAACTTACAGGATAATGAACTTTGCAGTTTAAAATAAAACTATAACAAAAACACTGTGTAAAATAAACACATGAAACAAAAATAGAAACTGTTAAATTGTAGCATGGATGAGAAGTGAAGGCTATTAAGCAAGCAATAATGCCCAACAAGGTGTACATCACTGTGGAAAACGCCTGCCCAGAGATGTTCCGAGGAGCTAGCTGTTAGTATTTTCAACCCTGTCTTAGTTTTCTAGTTTTATTTGCTGTTGCAGCAGAAGTGAACTACTGCCAGATTTAAGCCTCATTTAGTCATTTACTACTACATTTTTCTATAAACAGTGTTATTGGCTAATTTCTGCATAGTCAGGTGCCGTAGATTCTGGATGGATTGCAGAAGTGAGTAATGTATATTCTGCTCAAAGACTGATGTTTCGGTGCTTTACCAGCAATACTGGAAAATAAAAACTGAACCGCCTTACGCTTATTATTTACCTGCTAAAAGTTGCATTCGTGCCCTTCTGTTCCCCTGCTGTGTGTGTCTGTCTCACCCCCAATGGGACATTAAGTTTCTGAAATTCTAACCTACCACGAGTCACTGACCTTCAGTTCCTAAGTCATAAGACTACAGCTACAATATTGGCTTTATTTGGTTGGATCTCTCTCCAGCTAGCATGCTACTTGCAGATTATTTTCCTAACCTCCTGTTGCGATTTTAAATGGTTGTCTCTTGCTTGACCCCTATTAGTAATCTAAATTCTAAAGCCCCTCCGTCCCCTCTTTCACAGCTATTGTCTGTTATACAAGCTATTTCCATACTCTTCTCAACCATTGTTTTTCATAGATTCATAATACTGAGTGCCCCAACCTAGTGATCCAATACTGCTCTTGATTAAACCTCCTTTTCTACAACTTGTCTCATGCTCATTTTCCCCACAGCTCCCACCTGCTTGGTGCCTTTGGAACACACAGCGTCCTCAATTAATCCTGCTCATATTTCACAGATAAGAGATTTTATTACCTGCACTTCAGTAAACTATTTTAGAGTACTACTACTTTGTTTTGCTTTATTTGTTGATTTTGCACTTTAATTCATTTTGAAGGCTCCTAACACTTAAATATTTCTTGCCCAGGTAGTTTACATTTTTTGTGGTGGTATTACACACTCAAGCAGTCTTTTTTTGTGTTTTACATAAAGAGTACTGGGATAGTTCATCTAGTAGCAGTAGATGGTGGCCTGGTCTCTCCAAGTTTGAAAACATAAAGCTGCAGCTGTAGTCATTTTATTGGCCAGAGGACTTAGAAGCCCATTTTCTGTTCTTTAAATGCCCATATAAATGTGGGGTATTTGCATACCACTACCCATCGTGCAGAGGTGGTTAGTAGTGCCCTGTATAGACACAGACACCTAGAAACCAAAGTTTCACTATGAAACCACTTCTGAAACTGTACCAGTACCTTGGGAAGTACAGACCAACAATTTGCGAGTAGAACCGAGCAGCTAGCTTGCATGTTGAGAAGCACTGCCTCTTTAATTTAGTATTATACAGCTTAGTCTAGTCTCTAATCCCCAAAAGCACCCTTAGTCAGCCCACTATTAACCCCTTGTGCACCACACACTTGCAGTTTATCCAATGTAGGACCCAACATCATGGATATGCATTTTTCCAATTTTTCTGCAGCCAGTTTGGTGGATATGAGTATGCTGAGAATGGGACAATTGTCTAATCTTCACCTACAACCATTTAATCCTCAAACAGATACAGTATGCAAATGATATATTTACACAATGTCAATGAAGGCAAAATTCTTGTGTACAAACACTCATAGTAATCTGGTTGTCAGAAACTTATAATCCGCACCCCACACAGACCTACTTGTGCTGAGGTTCATAAACGTAGTCTTACCAAACTCAAAGCCCACATTTCATCTGCAAAAGGTATACTCGACAAACCTTAAAGCACTCAAAAGGAACACCACTTAGCACTACACACAAAACACTGGAGTCTCAACTATCAAGCTCATAAGACAAACCAATACACTACCCACAGCTACAGTCAAAGACTGCAGTGAAATCAACCAGTTTGAAGGTGTGTCATTGACAAACAAATCCTTAAAATATTCGTCTAAATGTGAGTCTATAAAATACAAAAATGATAAAGATAATAAAATTCTAATATTTTTCAGCTGTAAAAAGCATTTTATATTAATACTCTCATTAAGACCTGTTGACCGATCAGCGACAGTGTCTATTTGCCAATAAGTTTCACTATCTAATAATGTTTTAAAATCACCACTGAAAAAAAACCTTCAAACTGATTGATTTCATTGGTTAGTTTAAGTGACTTATTGGCACTTCTTATAAATGGTGTGTGGTTTTATTATCTTCTGAAGAAGTTCTGGTTTATTATTAAACAGAACGAAAGTGATAAATTTGTTGTGTCTGCATTCTCGGAGCCATTCTTGTTTTGTGTTTCAAATTTTGGATTATTTGATTTTTATTAGATGGCTTAGTTTTAGGTGTCATTCTAGGGGAATAAGACATTTGTCAACACGAGAGGACATGGTTAGCATGCCATGCTGCTTTGCCAAGGATGGCCTGCACCCGTCCCCTCTAGGATTTCAAATACTGGCTTAAACATTGTCCTCCCGAGACCGCCTTTTAGGCAACGCCAAACTGACAAGCCTTCCAACATAGCACAACCTACCCAAGGAAATTTAAAGGTGTTCCTGCAGGAGTCTAAACAAGAAGCACCACTCCCCCCACGCTATCTTCACATGGGAGAATGTGGATATCTGTGCAGTTACTGAGACATGGTTTAAAGGCACAGCGAGCACCCTGGCAGTACAAGGGTTCAGTACCTTCCACACATTTTCAAATCTAGGTGTTTAGGATTTCCCTCTGTCTTCCCCCCTTGGCTGACCTGGTGTGACTCAGTTTGAACTCTACAGTTCCCTACAAAACGGAGTCCACAGGACTGCAATTGGTCACCATAACAAAATCAGTTTCTCTCAGCATTTAAGCAGAGTAGGTTGCACACAAAAAGCATTTGTTAAGCTTTCACTTGCAGTGCTGTGTAATTAAGCAGGTCACCATTTTGGTTAGCCATAGGGCTCTTTTTCTACTTGAGTGTTTGTCTCCTTCCCCTGTAACTTAAGTAAACTGACTCTTACATTAAGATCTATAATACTTGCCTTACAGCTTTAGGACACCTTAGGAAACCTTGTAACCTGCAATAGCCTTGCCACGCTCGGGCTCTCTTCACTCCCCTCCCTGCCCCCAATTTCCTCCCACCCCCAGTACCTCTAAATTTATAGTACTATAGCCACTTTCTAGATCCTATCTGCTTTCATCTGGGATAATTCCTCCCACCCCCATTCTTCTACCTACACTTTAATAGCACCTATTAGCTTTCATCTGGCATTCTCCCATCCCCCTTCCAGTACCTTTACCTCACCACTATCTTCTGGTGTTGCATCACCAGGTAAAACAGTTCCTTCACTCACTAGCTGAATCACATATAATGATATACTCCTCTTTACTACCCCTCTTGCTCGCACCATACCTCCTTACCTTGTATGAAAACCAGTTTCTCACGGGATTTCAGGTCCCGAAAGGCCATACTATCACCCCAGCTGTAAATCCTCCCACCTTCAACCATACTTACAGTAACAGGTCCTATCCAACATCTTGTTCAGTCTATCAACATTTCAACCCCAGGCACATTAGCTCTAGATCCAAACACTACCACAAACTAATAAATTCCTGAAGCTCATCACCAAGTATAGACTTAACCTAATACTTGGTGGTGATATTCACCCCAACCCTGGCGCACCCACTTCAGATACACATACCCCCTCTACTTGCAATCTAAGCTACAAACCTACAATTAATAGGCCAATTAACTCTCTCCTAGCCAGTCATCTCAATATTAGAAGCATTAATAACAAGGTAAATGAATTGCATGCACTTCTGGATGTCCACTCCCTTCAGATTCTCTGTTTATCTGAAACCTGGTTAAAACCTAACACTACAGACAATGAAGTGTTACCACCTGGGTACAACATACACAGGCTGGATCGTGCTTCGAGGAAGGGGGGTGGGTAGCTGTACTCAGAGTTGAATGTCACCATAGATGTAATACAACCACCTCAGATTAATAACTCGGAGATTCTTGCCACCAAATTGCAACTTAATAAAAATAAATGCAATAATATCATCTGTATGTACATTCCCCCAGGTAACAATATATCTACACTTGAAGATACCTTGCACTGGCTATCATGTCACTACCTCCAAGAAACCCTACTACTTGGAGACTTTAACATAGACTGGGGCACCTGTTCCTCAGAATCCCCAACCACCCATATTAACTGCATGCATTTACACAAATCATCTCCACCCCTACCAGGATAGGTAAACCCAACCAAAAAGAAAGCATACTTGACTGGGTACTCAGTCACCCCCAACTGTACACCTCTGGTACCCTCCCTGATGGCCTAAGCAATCACCTTCTCACATATGTAATAAAGCACAAAGCCATTAATTCCCAACAACCCTTACTCAGAAAGGTTAGAAACAATATAAACTTTGACCCTGCCAAATTCCAACAAGAACTAAACTCATGTAATTGGTCTATTCTAAAACACCCCCCCTTAGAGGAAGCAGTAGCATACTTTAACAACAAATTCCTTGAGATCCTTGATTTGCATGCACCTGTTCGTTCAAAAGAGAACAAAGGCAAAAACTGTGCCATGGCTTTCTAAAGAGTCTAAACTCAAAATTACCCTTAGAAACAAAGCATAGGCTTTATGGCATTCTTCTAAAATCCCCAAGATCACATTAAATACAGGCAATCCAGGAACGAAACTAAAAAATCCATTTTACAAGACAAAAAACAATACTACTGTAATTTACAGACAGTAAATCAAAACAACCCTCAGAAGTTTTGGGCAGGTTTAAATCTACTACATCTTGGACAAACTTCAACCCCAATTCCTACTGTTACTACTGATAAAATCCCTGAAGATGTTTGACAGTTTTAACAGATTCTTTAGAGACAATTCAAGCCCTAGCTAGCCAGCTACCTCCTAGCTCCCCTGGTCCTGAAAGTAGCATCCCTAGAAACCTACTCGCATTCAGCTTCCAACCAGTCGCCACTTCACTTATCCGTACCTTGATCAAAAAATGAAAACCCACTACACTTTCTGCTGATCAACTCCCTGCAGAGTACCTACAAAAATCAGCTGATGCTATTGCTTACTCAGTCTCAATACTAATCAATTGGACCATAGTAGAAGCTAAAATTTCCACCATCTGGAAAATATCCTATGTAATCCCACTTCACAAAGGAGGCAGCTTTACTGAATTTTCCAATTATAAGCCAATAGCTATACTCTCTCCACTTGCAAAGATTATGGAAAAATGTATTCATAGATGACTCCTGCACCACCTAATCCAGAATTACCTTATGGCAGACACTCAGCATGGCTTCCGTCCTCATCACAGCACTACTTCAGACCTCCTAGCCTTTACAAACACCATAATCGCAACAATAATTATATATCCTCAGCCCTCTTCTTGGATCTTTCCAAGGCATTCGATATGGTTGATCACTAACTTTTAATCCAAACCCTGTAAACATTCTGTCTAGATACTAGAGCCCTTCAATTGTTTCAATCCTACCTGAATGGTCAACAGCAGGCTGTCCTCTGGCAGAACAAACTCTCTAACCTTCTACCCAACACCACTGGAGTACCACAAGGCTCTATACTAGGGCCCTTGCTGTTCTCCATCTTCATTAACGACCTTTATACTGTCATCCCAAAAGTCAGCTGCATCCAATATGCTGATGACTCTACTCTGACTTGCTCAGCCACATCTCCAATAGAGTTATGGTCAGCTACCCAGACCACCTTTAATACAAGAGAGAACTGGCTTTCTGAAACTCATCTGATCCTAAATCCCAAAAAAACTAAAATGCTGTTATTTTCACCAACACGTAGGTCTACCGCTTTCACCTTTGCCATAAATTCAAATGATGGCACAATAATCTCCCCTGACCCCTCTACAAAACTATTAGGTGTCATCATAGATAATAATCTAAAATTCAACCTACATGTTAAACTATCAAAACCATCAATAAAAAACTAGGGTCACGTTACAGAATAAAAGCCTTCCTAACTCCTCCAGCTAAAATTGCCATAGCTTGCTCTCACCTTCTTTCAACCCTTCTGTATGCATCCCTTCTACTCTCGAATTTAAACAAGACTGTCCTTAAAATTTCAATTTGCTACAACCACATTGCCAGGTTTGCCACTGGGCTACCTTTTAGGACACATCATTGCATCAATCTAAATCTCGAACTACCCAGCCTAAGCCAGTATAACCAACTGATTATGGCCTATAAAATCCTCTATAATCCGGACAATACTCCTGCACTTAAAAATATTATCACCCCCTATAACAATCCTAGACCGCTTCGATCCTCTAACAAACTACTAATTCAGACTAGCAAAATTAATAACACAGCTGGTGACTCTCTCTTTGCAAACTTTGTAAGTAGATCCTGGAACTCTCTTCCAGCTGATATTATCTTACTTTCTACCTTAGGTCAATTTAAAACTAGACTCAAACAACATTTGTCACTTAACTGGCTATGTCAATGTATCAAGCCTGGCTCTTTCTAGAATGTGTAAAAATCTGTTAACCATCTTACTGTGTAATTTAATTTAATTTAATCCTGACTTATGCTCGGGATTAACTCTAACCTGTGGAACTTGTTTAACTTGCTTGCTTATGTAATCTCTGTAAATAGTCTGTTTATAACATGTAATGCTTTATCTGCTTACCCTTGGAGCTTTTCTCTCCGTGCCCCCGCTGAAAATGGACATGCATCCAGTCGGACTATCCCAGTCAACAAATGTAAAATAAAAAATAAAAAAAAAAATAAATACATTTTAGACCAGCAACTGCAGAGACAGGGACTAAAAGTGGAGGAGTTTTGTCTACAACAACAAGCAGCATTCCTTTAGGTTGGTTAAACAGGATGGAACACGAGTTCCTCCACATCCAAATTACCATAAACAATGTCCCATACCACAGCTTAGCAAGCTACAGATCACCCTTTATGCCCTGTGAAACCCCTAACTCCTACACAGACCTACTAGAGATCCTTACTGCTCATGCAAATACATTTCATGGGGGGACTAAATTATCCCGCTATAACCTGGGAATCCTACAAAACCCCAGATTTGCGGAGGCACAGACTCCCATTCTTTGTAAAACACAAATACCCTGGAAGAGTTAATGCCTACTCCTACTACAAGTACAAAGATACAGAACCTGATACTCAAATATGGGAGACCACTGCAACCCCCCCCCCCCCACCAACACCACCATTGTAGTGCCCACTCTGGTTAGGCTAGACTGCAAAGTCTCCTTCAAAATAAAAATTCTATAACCCCAGAAAACCCTGTAACAGTTAATAAATGATGCTTGCCTTGGAGTAGTTTCTAGGTGACAACCTGTCAAAATTTCAAGCCATGCGGCATTGTTCACAGACATTCTATATAACTATGTCAATGATTGCACAGAGGCTGCTATGCCTTCCAGAAGGAATCCCAAAACACACACAACAAATTAAACCACCCTGGTGGAATTCAAAATAAACAGGTTGTACAGCAAAAAAAAAGACAAGGCAAAAAATAGGAAGTGCAAAACAAAAAAAAAAGAAAAGAAAAAACTCTCAAATGGGACTTTCCAATATGGCTGTACATTGATTAACACTTGACTTCAGCACTCCCGGTGTGAAAAGGTAACAGACATGGGAAAGAACTGCATTACTTTTAGTAAATTAATTTACTAGATAGTAAGTGCACTGGCTGAATGCCAGGAAAGAAGAAACTAAGAGCCTGAAAGAAAGAAAAAAAAAAAAAAAAAGAAAAGAAAAGGTAAACATAAAACACTGACTGGGAAGACTCCTGCAGCTGTTCAGCAAAAAGCAGTTCAAGCTCCAGTTTTGGTGCAAGATATGACCTCCAGTAATCTAGAGGAAAAAATAAGTCAAATGTGCTCAGAGCCAATTAAAACACAAAACATTGAAGGAGTATATCAATTCAAATAAACAAAAGGCTGATAAACCGCAAAAACCAGAGTTCAAAATAAAGAAAAAAGGCCAGCTGAGTATGAGATTCTTCAAGAAGTAATGTTACAAAAATGGCTGAATTAGCAGTCAGAGCACATACGGAAAATCTGAGATTGTCTGCTGTACCTGAGAAACTAGAAGGAACAGACTGTATTAATTTTATAAAGGTGCAAAATAGCAAATGGACTGGTATTCCACAACAGGAACTGTTAATTGAAAGGGCACACCATGTATACGACTCAAATCTGGCTATAAGAAAGCAAATAAGACCTGTATTATTAAAGATGAAATCCTGCCACCACAGAGAGTTGGCCCTAACAAAACTGCGGCAAAACGGCAAAGTATTAAAAGTAGGAAAGAGCACAGTTTTGTGGAAAATGATTATTCACTGTACATCAGGCAGAAGAAAAACAAATTTATTCCAGCAATCAGGGAATGCAGTGTCAGGTGTGATATTCAAACTGCTAACTGCTGCATCCAGCTGTCTTCAGAATATCTTCAGAATATTTTTTCTTTGAGGATCAAAGTAATTTTTGAAGCTAAACAGGCTAAGGAGGAGATACAAAAGTCTATTCAAACAAAGTGAACCATCAAGCAAAAGGGGCTAAATTCTCATTCTCACATGTAGGGGAATTGTCAGTGAAATCTTTTCCACTGTTCCAAAGGAAAATGCTTGAGAGACTGAGAAAAGCACAGGAGTTCACTGGATGAATTGGGAGTACCCTGGAAATGAACCAGAATCTGGAGATGGAGATAGAGACGAACAGAAGATGAACAGCAAGATGAAAATTAGTGAATAAATGTGCGACTGTAAAGCATCAAATGCATTTGTGAAATACAGCTGTATAAGAAAAAGTGGACAGAGTGGACTTTGACTTTGTTAAACTTGTGGGGAACTCAAAGGCATTTGCCTCACTTCAGATAATTATTGGTTGGAAGGATACTGAGGCGAAGAAAAGAGGAAAAACAAAGGTAGCCAAGTAAAACCATCTCTGTTCTGAACAGTACTTCTATGTCACTTTTCATGATATAAACTGCATGTTTTAAAATAAAGCATTGTAGTTGTTCTTGTATGTGATAAATGAATAGATGCTTTTTTCCTCTCCCTTCTTTTTTAGTATTAAGAAACGCACACAGTACAATGCAAAAAAAAAAAAGAAAGAAGAAAAGAAAAAGGCTAGTCAAAAGTAAGTTTAAATTAATACACTGCAACCCACGGTGGTGGTGCTGTGGTAGCATTGTCGCCTCACAGTAAGCCACTGTCCGGTTCGATTCTCAGCTAGAGCGTCTTCTGCGTGGAGACATGCGTGAATGGGCGTACCTTCGTTGAAGGTTGTGCGTCAGGGCTGGTAACTCGGCACGTAAAAATCAACTACCAATCATTAGCGGACCAGAGTTCCGCTGTGGCGACCCCTAACTGGGAAAAGCCGAAAGACACAAACAATCTTAGGATGTTGAGATAGGGGATGGGGTGCAAAAGTACACAAATTATATATGTAGCTAAGCAAAAGCAAGACTCTTGGTTTAATCTATTAACATGTTTTAAAAGAAAAAAGTAAATAAGGTAACACTGAATATGATGAAACATTTTCTTTTAGCAATAAATGTTCCAGCTTATATTTCCATGGAGACAAGCTGACAATGGGGCAATAAAAAGCTGAAATACAGATTTCTTCAAGGTTAAAAGTTAGTTTTCTGAAACCCCACAAATTGTTTTTCACATCTGGAAGGGTAATAAAAGTTAAAAGAAAACAATTAAAAGGAGAAGCGCACGCAAACACGTTAACATGGAAAATTTCAATTTTAGGTTAATTAAGGCCTGCGTTTGCAGCTATTTGTGACATAGGAGGATTAAACTTTATTTGAAAATGTATATAGTTTTGTGTGTTTGTGTAAGTTAACAGGTTCTTGTTTTTTCTTTCCTTTCTTTTTGAGGGTTTTTATTAAAACAAAAAGTTTTGTAAAATGTGACACCTGTGTAAAGTATTAATCTGCCAAACAGTGAGTGCACAGATCACAAATGCTTGAAACAGACATTTTAAAAAGTTGTCAAGTATAACAGGTGAGAACAATGACTTATCATAATGGTGAGATTTTCCATATTATCTTGGAATGTGAATGGCCTCATAGGTATACACAAAAAAGAAAAAATACTTAAATTATACTAAGAAATGCAGAATGCTAATAGCAATGCTATAGGAGACATTTGCAAAGAACTGGGCATGTAAATTTGATAAAGGAAGGATTCAGGATGGATATTCAGCAGGATATTATGAACAAAGGAAAAGAGGAGTAGCTATATTAATAGCTAGACGAACTCCAATAGTGATAGAAGAGGAAAAAAATATAATGGCAGATTTGTGGTAGTAAGGAACTACTGGCAAGGGAAGGAGGATTACATTGGCATTTATTTATATTCCACATAAAACTGCTATTATGGAGCTTAAAAAATTGGGAGAACTTTCAGCAAGGAATATTACTTATAGGTGGGGAGTGGAATTTCATTTGCAACAGTGAGGACATATCCAAGGAGCCTAGAAAGGAAATATAAAAAAAAGGGTAGGTTTCTGAAAATATTTGGTATGGAAGATGTGAATTTAGTAGGAGAAACTCCAGGAATTTACAAATTATTCCCCAAGGTACAACAACTGAGATAGAATAGACAAAATTATATTTTACAGGAACATGTGCATTTAATCAAAAACAGACACATCCAATAACTATTTCAGATCATGTGCCTTTAATTACTAATATAAAAATGCAACGTAATGAAGTAAAGAGGAGAGACTGGTACTCCCCCCATCTACCTGAGGAATTTAAGGCATGGGTAGTGGAAATTATTCAGGGATTATTATGGAAGACGGCAAGTAATCCAGAAGATAGTAAGTGGGATAAAATGAAATTGGGGTTTAAAAATAGGATAGAAATAAGAGAGAGATATATGGTTAAGTAGTAACAGACCGGCTGACAAAGCCTGAAGTATTGCAGAATAAGGGGAATCTCACACAGCAAGAAGACACTCAACGGCAGAGTGCCAAAGAGAAAATAATGGAGTACCATGATAATATGCTAAGTTTACAAAGATCGCTGTTAACTATCTTGACAACTACAGAGCACAAAAATTATTGGCACAACTTACTCAACTGAAAGTAGAAAGTTGTTGCCAAACTTAGGGAGCCTATAACAAAAAAGGTTACCAGAGATCCTGTAAAAATGTTAGATATTTCAAATTTGTATAAAAGCAGAGAAGTGGGTAAATCAAGAAAAAGCACAAATGGAAATGTTTGTGGAAGATGAATATGCTAAGGTTAGAGGGAGAGGAAGCTCAAGAATCAACAGTTAAGACAGGAGAAGAGAACATAAAAATGGTCATGTATAACCAATCTACAGGAAGGTCTCCAGGAATAGATGGGATTCCAGATGAAGTTTGGAAGCTAGAAGGGAAGAAAGTGATAAAGATCTGGAAGGTTTTGTTTAACAGTATTTTAAATGGAGAGGAAGCACCAACATCCTGGGAAAAAAAGCTGTGGTGGCTGTAATGCCTAAATAAGGTAAAGACCCATCTGGCCCAGCTTAATATAGGCACATTTTGAATTTTAAACCATGATTATTCAAGTGTTTGCAATAGCTAAAAGAATGGCAAATGTGTTGCCAAACTTGATAAATATGGATCACTGCGGTTTTGGGAGGACAGGCAAACATTTCACAATGCCGAAAGAACAATGAACATGCAGAGGAAAGCAGAATGTATGAAATATTGTTGATTTTGGTGGGTCCTGATATGGGTTTTTTGGAGTAGGGCATCTCCTGATACAGTAATAAGGTTAATTAGGAGGATATACGAGGGATCGAAAGCAAAAATCAAAGTGGAAGAGTTTGTCTGATAAAATGTCTGAACAGAATAACCAGACAACACTGCCCCCTTTTCCCCTTTGTTATTTATGATCTATTTAGAACCACTGGCAAAGAAAATAAAGGATTCTGAAATTCAATTCTATAATTGGCATGGTATTCAAAAAAGTTGGCTTTATATACAAATATTATTTTGTACCTGATGGAACCAGAAAAGAACATCTCTGTGTTGTGGAACACTGACAGTTCATTAATTTAACATCCTGAAAAAACACAGAAGATAAAACAAAGGCTATAGTTGTAAATTGTGTGCCCACACATGGAATGGTCCAGCCGTGCCCATATTTATGAGGACAGGATATGGTGAAGTACTTAGGAGTAAATGTGAAACTTGGAGGCTCTTGCCTAGGGATGTGGATAGCAGGACACAAATCAGTAAAAATGTTTAGTCCATTTACTTTTACACACAGGTCAGGCATATGTTTAGTTAACCAAAGGAGAATTTGAGGATAGTAATAAAGAGTTGAAGGTTTTTAACTAGGAAGGGAAGAGGGCAAGATTTATGTGGGATAAGATGATCCTTCCAAAAGGAGAAAGTTTTAGGGTTACCTGATTTGAAGAGATAGTTTTAGAGCTACACAAAGGCTCTTTTATATAACACAAGGAGAAAGTGACAATACAAAGTGGAAAGGGATGATGACGAAAGCAGGAGGTGCTTCAAGAAACAAGGAAAGAATGGGATTTGGGTCACAGATCCTTAAGCAGAACAGTGATTCGGGATATTTTATTTATCAAGTAGCAAAAAGTACACTTAGAACTAAGCCAACAGGGGAATGGAAAAAATGGGATCCTGCCAATAAGGATAAATACAATTAGGGGTACAGAGAAAACACAAGAGGGGGGCTGGACTTTACTGGAGGAAGCTGACAAAGGAACCAAAGTACTGGGAATAAATAATTAGACAGGGAAAGGTAACTGAATGGGAAGAGGCCAGGTAACTGAATGGGAAGAGGCCAAGAAGACATATGGACTACAGGCTAGAGACTGCCTTCCCCAATCAGGGACTGATACAGTACAAGTAAAGAGAAAGGGTTACGGGAATCCTAAATGAAAGACTTGCAGTTGCTGAATTTTTAGATGAATCTAGAACAGAAGCCGCTGTTAAAAAAAAAAAAAAAAAAAAAGGGATAATTAGTAGGACATGTAAAATATTGCATGATAACTATAAGAGTCAATTAGAGGAGGTCAGAAAAGTTTGGGAAGAGATATTAGATAAGCAATTCACAAAGAAACACTGGGAGGACATATATATTATGTATGGATCCCAAACATTTAATAAAATCCAGAGTATTTAGGATTTTGCCTGGAAGTGTTTGCATAGGTACTTTCATAACCAAAGCAGACTCCAAAGAGTTTTTCCTCAATTAGATGGCAAATGTTGTAGGTGTAATGGGGTAAAAGAGGTACCTGGGAACATATGTTCTCAGAGTGTAATGTGCTAGCAGACTTTAAAAATTCCATACAGAATACTCTGTCAAGAATACTGGGCGAGCAAATGAGTGTAGCTAAGAACATTATTTTTGAGGGGAGATGCATTGTAAGAGATAAAAGAACAGGAAGTGGGTACTTTAGAAAAAGGTAGGAGTAAATTACACAGAACAAATGGAAACTGTGAGAACAATACATGCAGAAAAATGCTTTTGGGGAGGAATGAGGTTTAACTGATGGCAGGAATTGAACAATTTATATAATATTGGTTTGATTATACTCTATAGAAAAATAGATGTATAACTTTGTAAATGCAAATTTGTTAATATGGTTTGATTACTTTTACATAAATGTAAGTTTGCCTAGGTCACAACTGATAATTCAATAAAGGTGTTTAAACTCTCAAACTGAGTAAACTAATTAGGTCCAGCAAAAGCAAATCCTGAGGTAAAGATAGCATCCCAAGAAAAAGACTACCATAAGGCATTCTTCAGCTAGGTCTGAAACATCAAAGGGAGCAAACAGTGGGCCAAGCTGTTGGTAAATGGAGCCACATTCAAAGAAAAGTACAGTTTTGTACCTACCATAAATGTAGATGTTCGAAGATCCACATTGCTGCAGTCCTGACAAATGGGTAGTCCGCTGTCCTCGGTCGGCCCGAATACCAAAGTATTAGGCTGACGTCGGTCAAGGCGCTTAAAACTGACATCAGGACGTCAGGGTACAAAAGCGCATGACCGACGTCATTTCCTCAATCTTTTCTTGCCCCAGATGTCAGAAGGCCCTAACAAGAAAGGCCAAAGCCAAAAACCAGCAAAAACTAACCAACCACCCGTGCACTAACCATATTTACAATATGTACAACACAAACCACCCCACCACCTACAACAACAGAGGGGAAGGAGGGAGGCTAAATTGGACTGCAGCAATGTGGATCTTCGAACATCTACATTTATGGTAGGTACAAAACTGTACTATGTTCTTCATCTCACATTGCTGCAGTCCTGACAAATGGGTAGAATCCCAAAGCAGAGGTAAGGGAGGATGGCAAAACTATAAAGCATTAGGAGCTGCCAAAATGCCCTGTAAAATTGCAGTGGCAAATCCAGCCCTAGATTTAGAGTAAAGTGGAAGGTGGTAATGCTTAGAGAAAGTATGCACTGAACTCCAAGTAGCTGCTTCCAAAATATCTTTAGTAGCCATCCCCCTTAAAAAAGCTGTAGAAGTGGCAGTAGCCCTAGTGGAATGAGGCCTAATCCCAGCTGGAATCTCCTTACCATGATGGGAATAACAGAAAGCAATACAAAAACAATCCACTTAGAAATAGTTTGTTTTGAAACAGGTTTGCCCTGAGAACCCAAAGCAAAAGAAACAAACAACTGCTGAGACTGCCTGAACCCTTTAGTTCTGCTCAAATAATATCGCATCTGTCTGTGTATATCCAAAGTGTGCAAAATCCTTTCCCCTTTATTTTCGGGTTTGCATAAAAAGTAGGCAAATGAATAGTTTGGTTTAAAGCCACACTAGAAACCACTTTAGGCATAAAAGAAGGGTTAGTACGCAAAGACACCCTATCCTTGTGGAAAATTAAGAAAGGCTCAACTGCCATAAGGGCCTGTAATTCAGAAACCCTTCTCGCAGAGGTAATGGCCAACAAAAAAGCAGTCTTCCATGATAAATATTTCAACTCTGCAGATGCTGCAGGCTCAAAAGGTTGTAGAGTGAGTTTCTCCAACACAAAATTGAGATCCCAAGCAGGAGTAGGAGCTCTACGTGGGGTCTTATATTCTTTGCCCCTCTAAGAAATTGCTTAAACAAAGGCTGAGAAAATAATGGTGGGTCACAGTCATAGTGAGCAGAAATTGCTGCAGCATGAACCTTTATAGAGGAGAAGGACAAACCTTTGTCCAATAACTCAGTAAGGTATTGAAGCGCAACACTTAAATTAGGTTTAGAAACATCAAAGTCCTTTGCTGTACTCCAAAATAAAAATCTCCTCCATTTATCTGGTAAACTTTCCTTGTACTAGGCCTTCTGGCCTCCAAAATAACATTCAAAACTTGTTGTGGAAGCTGAGACCCTCCAGGGTTTAAAACAGAATATGCCAGGCTGTCAGATGTAGAGAATGAAGTTTGACATTGAGTAAATGACTGTTCTCCTGAGACAGCAGGTGAGGAATCGAAGGCAAAGGCCATGGAGGCTCCTGCACCAGACTTCTCAGTAATGGGTACCAGTGCTGTCGAGGCCAATCTGGAGCTATTAAAATCATGTTTGGCTTGTCCTGTCTGACCTTCAGGAGTACCTTTGGGAGGAGAGGCAGAGGTGGAAAGACATACACGTGAAGATTGCTCCAATTGAATGAGAGAGCATCCACTTTCCAAGCTGTGGGATGAAACCTTTTGTGCAAAACTTTGGCAGCTGGTAATTTAGTGGAGAAGCGAACAGATCTATGTCTGGAGTTCCCCATAACACTGTCAATCTCTGAAATACATGAGGATCCAATTTCCACTCGTGGGGATCCATAATTTGTCTGCTCAACACATCTGCTAAGGAGTTCTGTGTTCCTGGCAGAAACCTTGCCTGAAGATTTAGCTGTAAACTGAGAGCAGTCTCCCACAAAATCATTGCTTGTCTGCATCGAGGATAAGAATGCGTTCCCCTTGCTTGTTGATGGACCACATGACAGTTGTGTTGTCTGTTTGAATCAACACCTGCCCTGGAAAAAGTAAATCCTTGAAAGCTATCAATGCAAATTGGACTGCTAACATCTCCTTCAAGTTGATATGTAGATGTTGAAGTCTGGCAGGCCACGTGTCTTGTACCCATTTTCCATTTAGATGAGCTCCCCAAGCTTTGTCTGAGGCATCTGTAATTAAAATCTGACTCGCCTCTGGCCGGGTCACAGAGAGTCCCTTGTTTAGGTGACATTCCTGAGCCCACCACAAAAATTCCTTTTGAATGCAAGGTATTAACTGAATGACAGTGTCCAAATCTTGGCAGTGCTGTGTCCATACATTCTTGAGATACCATTGTAGCTTCCTCATATGCAGTTTGGCATTGGGAAGTACCAGAATACAAGATGCCATGAACCCCAAGGCTTGAAGGACTGTCCTTGCAGTCAGCCTGGACTGACGAGACAATTGGTGGAAGTAAAGAGAAAGATTCTTTTGTTTGTCCGGGGTCAAAAAAGCCATCTGGGATGCTGTATTCAGTCTCACACCCAGAAAGCACATGTCCTGAGAGGGTACTAGACTGGACTTTATTTCGTTCACAGAATACCCCAGGCATCTTAACACTGCCATCACATACTGTAAATGATGAAGTTGGTCCTTTTCTTGGGCCAGAATCAGGCAATCGTCCAAATAAGGATAGATTTGTATTCCTCTTAGCCTGAAGAAAGCTACCACTGGAGCCAGAACCTTCGTGAACACTCTGGGCGCAGTAGATAAGCCAAAGGGCAATGCAGAGAACTGATAATGTGAAGTCCCAGCCCGAAAACGCAGATACTTCCTGCAACTGTGCCTGATAGGAACATGAAGGTAAGCCTCCTTGAGATCCAGAGTCACCATCCAGTGATCTTTGCCCAGCAGAGGTAAAAGCTGTTGTAACGTCAACATTTTGAACTTGGGAATGTCCAGATATGTGTTGAGGATAGATAAATCCAAAATTGGTCTCCACGTGTTTCCTTTCTTTGGTACTAGAAACAGGCGAGAATAAAATCCTAGGCCCACTTCTGGCAGAGGGACCGGTTGTATGGCCCCTATTTGAAGTAGTAGAGAAATTTGTTTGTGAGCCTCTAGTCTTTGCTGAGGAGGAATGTCCGGCATGCCTTTGAAAGGAGGCAAGGTATGGAAATAAAACTTGTAACCTTGGTGTATGATATCCAATACCCATTTGTCTTGGGTAATCAACATCCAATTTTCCTTGAAGAGTGCTAACCTTCCTCCCAAAGGTGCTGCCAGGCAAGAAGGATCTGGCAGCTGAAAAAGTAGGTCATTGGGCCTGTTTACGAAAGGACTGGCCCCTGTCCTCACCCGAAGATTGTGCAGGTGAACTCCCAGTTCTAGGTCTGAAAGAACTCTGAGCTCTGCCCCTACCACGTCTAGATCTACCCCTAGACTGAGAATCATAAGAAGGATACGTCCACCCCTTAGCAGGCCAATTCCTACTAAACTTCGGAGGCTGAACTTGCAAAAAATCTTTTAACAGCCTGCATAGACTTAGCCTTGTCTTCCATTTTCTTCAAGACTGACTCCACAGGTGAACCAAACAACACATCAGACTGCAAAGGAGCATCCAAAATCCTTGTCTTAACATGGTCAGATAAATTCTGATCCTTCAGCCAGGCGTGCCTGCGAAGAACTGAGCCAGTGGCAGCCACCCTAGACGAGGCCTGCACAGCATCAAAACCACACTGTAATGAATGCTTACCCACCTGTTCAGAGACATGCACCAAATCTTGTAATTCTTTACACTCAATGCCTTCCGCCAGAGCATCCACCTTAGACTTCAATTGAGAAAGAAGAAAGTTTTGATATTTCAACATATGAAACTGGCAATTCAAAGCCCTCATAGCTAAGGTAGACGATGTATAGACCTTCTTTCCCCATCTATCCAAAGCTCTGGCTTCTTTATCTAGAGGAACCGGATTTTTACAACAGAGGCCTTGACACCCTTAGGTCCCTGACTAATAGTTTCTGGGTCCGCCCTAGGACTCTTATAAAGATATTTATGAGCCTCAGGCACCCTGTAATACCTATCCGGTTTAACAGGAGCAGGAGGCAGAGAATCAGGATTAAGTGAAGCCTCTGCAAACACATCCTCCACAACATCCAGAACAGGGGGTATAGGCAGGGACCTATGCTGGGGTAACAGCAAAATTCCCTAAGCCTTTTCCGAGAATCAGAGAAGTCCTGACCTTCCCACTTAAAATGTTCCCTCATAGAATGAAGTGTCTCTGAAAAGAAAAATCCTCTGGAGGAGAAGCAGAAGGAGTGGAATCATCTGCATCAGAATCAGAATAAGGAGAGTACTCCTGCAAGTCTTCAGCTGAAGACTCTGAAACATCCGAAGCCTGCTCAAAACTTCCCAACTCTGGCTCCACCCTAGGCCTCTTATCAGGAGGGGCAAAGAACCTCTAATCAGAGTAATCAAATCTTCTGCCATTTTAAGCATGTGCTTCTTAGGCACAGACCCTGCTGAACTAGGAGTGACACCAACAGAAGCTAAAACTGGCCTGCCTCTGGGAGAAGCCTTGGAAACAGAAGGAGAAGGCCTAACCACCCTAGGAAGGGAGGGAGTATAGTAACTTGAGAAGCCCCTTCAGCCTGACCTGCCTCCTGAGAGACCACCTCCTGCAAAATCAAAGTCTCCCCCTGAGACTCCAGAGAAGTCTCCGGCGGAACCACCGGTTCCATTGAAGCCTCTAAAGAACCGGCGTCCGAACGGACGACTCATCTTGCCTGGGTTTAACTGTTTTGTCTTTGCGCTTCTTAAGAGAAGCGGGCCGGAGAATCTGACGGCCTATTATAATTGCACCGCTTCCCAAAGACCAGCCTAGCACAATCTAACCTCCGCTTAATAGTGCGTTTATTGAACCTAGCACAAAAGCGACACCCAACAACGCCGTGCTCAGGCCCCAAACAAGGAATACACAAAGAATGATAATCCCTATGCGGTATCTGTTTCCCACAAGAAATACAGTTATTCACTTTTTCTGACATCCGGTAAAACACTGAGGCAAGAAAAACAAAATATTCCCAACGGGTACTTAGCCAACTTGGATTCGGTCTGAAACTCCGAATTCGAAAAATTTCAGAACGCCGAACGGCACTTGCAACGCTGCTTCTGCATCGGACCATGCGGCAAAAAAGACTGAGGAAATGACGTTGGTCATGCGCTTTTGTACCCTGACGTCCTGATGTCAGTTTTAAGCGCCTTGACCGACGTCAGCCTAATACTTTGGTATTCGGGCCGACCGAGGACAGCGGACTACCCATTTGTCAGGACTGCAGCAATGTGAGATGAAGAACATCAGGAGTTGCAACAAATCTTCTAGCTGACAAATTTAGCTCCAACTTTATCCCACTCTTACCACCAGCTGTGTAGCATCATACTATTTACAAATTGGAAATGCAAAAACATAAATAAAAAATCAAATACAATGATGATATAAATAAGCATACTTTGAAAACTGGACAGAATGATTGGAACTTTTGACCAATAAGGTGCTGAACAGCACAGAAAAATAAATATGAATTGTACAAAATTACATGGATAAATAGATAATTATACTTCAAAATGTGAAAATAAATGGACTGAAAGATGGAAATATGCTTCTCATTAAAACTCCAGTCCTAACCCTTTCTACAACTATGCAGAATCTTTTACACCCATGTGACCTACCAGCAACTCATGAAGATGGGGGACTTAATTTACCTACTGCTGCACTGCAGAGTCCGTGTACAACTACAAATACAAGCAAATGGTCAGGGTACTCAGCCCACACTCCTCTTAAATCTTCCCAGCAATAGGGGTGTGTGCTATTTTCTGAGCCTTTTATCAATGTTCACCGCCACTGGCAAAATTTTGGTATTGAGTCATTAAATGAAATAAGACTATGGAGAGCTGGAAATAAGGTGCTTAACCTTTCATTAAGCTGGCAAGATGCATCCAAGGAGAGCCATCAACTGCAAGCTGTGAAAAATGCAATTTCTAGCATGACAAAACTGCACTCTGTACATCTCCACCCATGAGGAGGCAAATCAAAGCAAAACCCCTATACACAGGGGGCTGTGTTTTAAGAGTCAGCTGAGGACAAGTGCATCTCAGAGGGGTATATGGATAACTTCCTTCCCAGTTAAAATATTCTAGGACAAGAGAGCTTGGCTAAATGTTGGAAAAAACAAAACTGCAAGTCAAAAAGGTAGATACACCTTCTACCCTGGGGATCAAAGCTCCATACTACATAAAGAAAACTTAAGCGCTAGCAACAAGAAAGTATACAGAGTACTCGCATGGCAATTGCTTTCATTCAATATAGGAAAGATTACTGCACAATCCTAAAAATCCCATAACAGTAAAATATATAGAAAAACGACAGTACCAGTCAGAATATATCTGCACAGCAAGATAAACTAAATGTACAAAGCTTCAGTGGTGTGATAATCTGCCATTCCAGTGCTCAGCCCCAATGAATTTAATGAAAGCCATACAAGCTCATTTCCCACCCACATAAATGGCAAGGCAATCTTAATCAAAGATCAGAAAGAAAAGGAGGTCAACACATCAGCATCAGAACTGTACAGACAGATGGAGCAACATGGATGCCGTGATCATAAACCCCCAGAGAAGGTTACTTACTGACAAATGGCACGCTTCTGTGAATGGCAACAAATCCTAACAGCAGCTGAAAACAGCTGTACACAGAAAGGAAAGGTGATAATTTCCAACCTGCAGCAAATCACCTCTTCAAAATTTCAAGTTGGCTATCAACTGGTCATTCTTTTTCACTACCTCTAACAAGGATTCTTCTTTCAATGACCAGTACAGCTGCTACCCATTTGCAAACATCTTGCCTCGAACTTGCCTTCCATTTTACAGTAATTAGTCCAGCAACTCAAACACATTTCCCCCGAAAAACTACTCTTCCTACTTGTATATTAGCAGGAATTAGTGCTCACCGTTGCTATTACACCACAACACACAAATGAACATTATGACTATCAGCACGAAAGTTATACACATGATCATTAAATCTACCTTCCTTGCGTTTTCGTACTCCTTGCTCAATGTTTCCAGTCTAACCCAGTACTCTTCACCTTTTTTCTTCGTGTCTAACCCAGTACTCTTCACCTTGTTTTCTTCGTGTCTAACCCACTACTCTTCACCTTGTTTTCTTCGTGTCTAACCCACTACTCTTTACCTTGTTTTCTTCGTGTCTAACCCACTACTCTTTACCTTGTTTTCTTCGTGTCTAACCCACTACTCTTTTACCTTGTTTTCCTCGTGTCTAACCCACTACTCTTTACCTTGTTTTCTTCGTGTCTAACCCACTACTCTTTACCTTGTTTTCTGTGTCTAACCCGCTACTCTTTACCTTGTTTTCTTCGTGTCTAACCCAGTACTCAAACTTGTTTTTTTTGTATCCGTCTGCTTAGGACAGATAAAGAACAGTTCTCATATTCAGCGGCTTTTGCCTTAGCTGCATGTATATTCTACAGGTCCATAAAGAAATAGAGAACACTATTCCCTCACCCTTCCCAGAGATTCAAAATTACACATTCTTGTTAATTACAAGTCTCTTCTTTTTCTACCATTTTCATCAGTGTTCGGTACTGTTAACATCTCAGTTTTATTAGTTTTCCTGTTCTGTTTAGAACAGCTTCCGATGCCTTCCTTTTACTGTTTTCAATGGAAAACCTGCATCATTCTGTAGTCATTATATCCCAATGTCACTCTGTTCCCAAAATGTCTGCTCCTTACGAATTTATTACTTACAAGTTAGGATTGGTTAACCAAGTTACCCATGTGATAGAATACCCCACATCACAAGAAGCATGTTTCCCCATCTTTTTAGTAGAGGTTTAACTCTAGAGCAGTGAAAAACATCTATAGCTACATCACTCATCTCAATACTCTGATAAGTGTGCATGCACAGATACTCTCACTTTAGTCTCTTAGCACTAGGTAAATAAGGCAGGATGCAATACTGTAATGCTTGTACTGGTGTGATGTAGAAAAAGTCACACGCTCAGAACAAATGAAGAGTATTATACAATGTTAAAGTTTCATTTAAGTGAACTGTACTCCAAAAGGAAGATAAAATGCATAGCCTCACATTAACAAATTCAGTAAGTGTGATGGATCAACGTGATTGTCAGGCAATTAAAACTTGTGGCCATTACAAACCATCATCATAGTTTGGTGAGGTTGGCTGCTCCCTTGGGTTACATCATTTAATTAAAAGTTAAAACTGCTGAATTACAAGGAAAAAGTTGCTTATGCAGTGAAATTTTTTGGTATGCTTAAGAGGAAAAAAAACTGTCATCTACTGAACTTGGATGGCAAAAAAATGGAGTATACGACGGAATTCAAGCATTCTGAAGAAGCCAGTACAGAACCAGAATGAGACAGCCATACTGTTTTGTGTCCAGCAAATACCGAACCTAGAAAACATTAAGGCAGAATGTCATGGTGATCATAAGTAGATTAGAAGCCATAAATATCGATTTTTGTGGAACCTGACTAGATTGTCTGCAGTATGTATAAAGTACACAGAAGTGGTTGCAATGGAAAAAGTAGATTTTCTACATGGCCTGCACGCAGCCATTAAGACTGCTGAACAGCAAACATAAGATTCAGAATAAGGCCAGTCAATCAGTAAAACAAATGAGGATATTGACAGGCACTTAACTGGAATGATGGACAGGATAAATAAAACTGCATGGTGTTTTGAAGGATGGAGGACTGTATTTGACAGAATTAAGTGAAAAGCAAGATTCACTGGGGAAAACCAGTTATGAAGTGCTAGCTAGTCACTACCAAACTCTGGAATTTAGTATGTGAAATCCAGATCAAGTGAGATTAAACATTTTAACACATTATGAAACTGAACAGGTATTATGAAATCTGTAGCACCAAAGAAAGTCAGTTGCAGGGGGACCTGTTATTTGTTGAACATGACCCCTTCATAAAGTAATATTGAAACATTGTTTGCAATCTGTGGATGCAATACAGGAATGAGAGTTGGAAAACAAATATAAACAGTGTTTCCCTGACACTTTAAAGCTATTTTGGAATGAAGTGTGTTGACTTTCAATAACCATGATGGAGAAACTGGGAAAGAAATAGAATTATCACCAAAATCTGCTCAACTACAGAAAGAACAAAAACAGCCAATAATGTAATCAGAGAAACAGGTGAAGACAGGGAAGGCAGATTTGATTCAAGTGAAAAGAAACGCTTGGTGTCTGTTAGTTCCTAAAACAAGATGGCTTGAAAAGCTTGAAGGTTTCATTTTCCTATAATGTCTGGATATTGGTAGGGATATGCAGGTTAACGTGCAAACTACTGGAAGGTTTACTCAGCACAGAAATGTGAAAAGCTACTATTCTAGCCTACATGCCAAGTAAGCAATTCTTTTCATGTCTTACAGATGGAAATCACTGAACGTATGGGAGATACTACCCAGTTAACACTGCAAATCTGTTATGTAAATGGAATGGAGAAGTTTGTTAATGTTGTGAAAGTACGACACATTATAAAACAATAGTTTATGCAAGGGGTTAGACTTACTGTGCAAGATTTTATTCAAGACAGGTTGTGTAATGCAGCATGCAATGAAGGATTAACCATATGAAAAAGTAAATGCTGAGCTCTAGCCTGGAAAAGTAATACGAGGGAGTTTCTCCTTTTCATTTTTTCTTCATCCATAAGTGAACATTAAAATAAGCACTTGCATTAAACAGTTTTTGTTTGCAACAGTACTGTTTGCTATTTAGAGGCTGCCAAATAAGCTAAAATAAAATGAGTATGAGTAAACACTAGATATTCAGGAAACCTGGCACAGCCTGTAAAGAGGGGCAAATCTTGTTAAGTATGAGGGACAATATTTAATTACGGAATGTGAAGTTTAAACAGACAGCTGTAAATGTAATTACTTTCATGTTAACTTTTAGCTTAACTGACTACGATTACTATTGTACAATACTAGTGTTTGCAAGTGAGATTCCAACCTCATGTAGAAAATGGAAAAAAAGGGGGCTGGTGCAGATGTACTCTATTAATGCTAAAGAGGTTACCAAGGCAGAAACAGGTGGTGAATGAATGCATTAACAGATGCTGAATAGAACATCTGTACTACTCAGGTGTTGCAAAATTTGGTGTTATGTTAAATGTTTCACTAAATATCTGTATTAAAAACATTTAAAGAGGTTTTATTTAAAAAAAGTAGTTAAATTACCCTGGAAAGCTTTCAAATACTCAAATACATGTCTAAACAGCAACTTGAGGAAACAATTATATGGCATATTGTAGTTGTCCGAGAGAAGGGAATAAAACTTTAATATCTTGCTATTTCCTAACATTTGAAGCATAGCTTTTACTGAAAAAAAATGCTGCACATTTTTTTCAGAAAGTAATTTCAGGGTCCCTAATGCTCGTATTCACCAGAAGTTGGTAATCGTCGCTGAAAACTTTTGCTTACTGTAATATATGTTGAATTTTAACCATACAGGTATGCCAGACTAATTATTAAAAAGCAAGCAAGATACATGGAACGACAAATTATTACAGACTGTTCTGCTACGTAAATTAATATTTAACATTTAACTCAGTGGACTGAATTTATGTTTCTAGTTGATGCAATAATGAGCACAGAGAAAATCACTTCCATTATTATACAAATGTGATTGATGCAAATTGAATGTTGAGGTAAAAAAAAGCAAAAACGTAATTAATTCTTGTTGATGGCTTAACTATTTAAGGTACAGGTTCTGGAATGTAGAATATATAATGAAGGAATTGTGTACTGTTGAAAGAAAAGTCCATCTTGCTTTATTCCTCCTTAATAAGGTAATATTGGAATTCTTTAGTCCTGGCGGGCACATCACAGTGTATGGAGACTCACTACTCAGAAAAGTGACAGATGTATGCAATGAAATGAGTGCAACAGTCATGCTAACTGTGCTTTAATGAATTAAAAAGTAATTTTAGATCTATTTCAGAAATATTTATGACAAAGAAGCCAGTACAGTTTCCTTGCCCTCTGTTTATGCTCAGAGGTGGACAAGGTGATATTTTGGTCAAAGTATGGTCATTACAGTGCAGTAAAATACCTGAAGCTTAAGTACAAATAAATACATGCCAGGATGTGCGTGAGTGGCCATATATTAATATATACATAACGAAGAATGAAATGCATATAACATATTAAATAAGAAGCCACTCACAGGTCTGAGTGCAATGATAAAGTATTATAAATGTGGATATGGTTTATATAATGGTTCCCATTTATTAAACAGGTAATCCCCACTGGAGAGACAACCTCTTTTCAAGGGTGACCCATAAGCAATATCTGGTTATATGACTTGTTCAAGGACACAGTAAGCAAATGAGGGCTGAGGGAATCGAACCCTGCAACAAAGAAATTACAGCTCATACCCTTAGCCATCTATGTCAACTTCCAGACAATACAATATGGATACAGAGGATAAAAGGGCGAGGATTAAGCAGTAAGAGGCGTGACCAGGGAGATACTAATGGCATTTTCTAACTATGTTGCCAAAAGGCAATGTAAGGGGCATGGACGGATGCTGGTTTGCCAAAGAAGGGATTTTTGGGAGAGTGGTTACAAAGCACAGCTGTCAGTAAAGGGATATTCAAAGTAACAGTAATAAAAAGGAGATTACTGGAAGAGACTATGGACTGTGTATTGCCACTAAGTTAGTCAGGTATAGTGTCAACTAAAATGTTAAAAACTGGGGTGGCTATAATGAAATTGGAATGGCTCCATGATATATCCAGCTTTCACCTCAGGTAAGGAAAACACTCACGTCTAACAGGATTTATATACAACTGTTGCACAATTTTCTCCATAATATTTACAGGTCAGAAATGTGCCCAAGAACGTGTAGTATTTCACAGTTATACTGAAAAGTGACAGCACCATAAAGACCTAATGAATGCTATAATTAAGACAGATGGCAATGCACATAATTCATTAACAGATTTCATAATAAAATGTAAATATCTGCAAGCATGTTTGCTTTAACAAGAGCAATAGCTTTGTATTTAAAAAAAATTTGCAGACATGTTATTTTTTTCTAGGAACTGAGTGACAAAACTCTCTTAAAAACTCAATCAAAAGATATTTCAAACTATTCAGCATTTACTGATGTACCTTGTTCTATTTGCTTACTATCCTGCACATTCATAAGTTCCTTGTTCCAGATGCCACACTTAGTGGTTGTCATGTACATTATTCTGCCCTACAATTTTGCAACTATGCAGACATAATGGTCTTTAATATGCCCCATTAATTTGAACCAGTGTGTAGAGATAGAAAAGCAACAGATACTGCAATGTACATGGTTTTACTTTAACATGTTTTAATAATGTTATTGTATACTAGCAAGGCCATCAAAACAGGGTAGTGAGTGGGTAGTTATACCATTACAGGAGGGTTCTAGATAGGCTATCCGGTCTGTAGCCTTTTGACTAAACAACCCCCACCATGAATAAAATATAAAGTACTGGTCTTCTATTAATCACCAGCAAACCAACCAGATTACCATCTGAAGCAGTGGTTGCGCTACCTCCTGTACGTCTCATTATTATTCAACACCCTTGTATTCCAATTCAGTTAGTGCACATCAACTACTTTTCCCCAGTATACACACAAATGTAATTAATACAAAGCAAACCAATCTTCTGAATGTGGAAAACTGCAATTAAGAGAGTCCTGTTGATTCCCCTCGAAGTTTACTCCATTGGCCTTTTCTTCACGCATATATATATATATATATATATATATATATATATATATTTTTTTTTTTTTTACTGTTACCCCTACCTTATACCCAAGGAATTAGTTCAAACTATTAGTAAGCAAGCTGCAGAAACCACACCAGCCACAAAGACCTACTTAACTGATGTACTAAGAAAAATACCCACAATATGGAAAACTGTAGTCATAATACTGAAAGCACATCCAAGCGACACACTTGTTCCACCACAATACTATCAAAATCAAAAAAATCGTAAAGGTAGTCAACAACTCTCACAACCAGCAATAATCTGATTACACATATTCATCATAGATTTCATCTAAACCATGCACGGTCATTGATGCAGTAATTTTCAACCTTGTAAACTGCATTACAACTACATTCAATAAGGGGAGAAATGCCAGTAAAACATTCCTTGATTTCTCAAAGGTCTCTCACACCATTAATCATACCTTATTAATTTCAAGAATGTGTTCTTGTCCTTAAAACAAGCATACTAAACTGGTTTCATTGGGTTACAGGCCATGTGCTGGAGAAAAACAGTGCTTCCCAAGCAATCAGCAAAGGCGTCTAACTAGGCTCAGTCCTGACCCTATACTCTCCCCTGTATGTTGCATGTGGCAGCACTGTGCTGACTACTCAGAATGCTCTGCTGTTACCCAGATCGAGTTTCCAAGTTGATAGACAAAAGTAGAGGCTACCTCTGGTCATAACAGACCTACAATAAAAGGAGTATACGAGATCAACCAGGAACCTCCAGATGGGACAGAGGGTGGGGAGTAATGAATGAATGAAGATCAACAACACAGATGGAACATGATGGTAAGACAACTTTATCTGATGTCGTTAATCTTTGTTCATTCCTTACTGATGGGACAGAGTCCCCAGCTACCTATATCCCTGGGTGGCCCTCATGGAAGGACATTCCTGAGCACCATGGAGCCAAAGGAAGCTCTACCTCTGGAGGCCAAGTCCAATTTGTAATGAAGAATAAAGGTATGAGGTTTGGCCCAAGTCGCAGCTGAGCAAATATCATTGAGGGAAGCCTTAGCATGGAAAGCTGCTGAAATTGCCAAAGTCCTTGTTGAATGTGCTTTCACTCAGAGGCAAGGTGACATTGTTTTTGTTGTAGATAAAGGTAATACAATTTCTCAACCATGAAGCCAATGTAACTTTTGAGACAGGATGAAATTGTCTAGGTCTAGAAAAAGCCAGAAACAGTTGGTCTGATTTACAGGTAGATTTTGTTCTGTCCAGATAAAATCATATTTGCCTATGAACATCCAGAGTGCAGGCAATCCTCTCCCCTGTCTGGTCAGGAAAAAACACCGGAAGGTCAATAGATTGCTCGATAGACTGCTCTGACACCACTTTTGGTAAAAAGGAAGAATTAGTTCTCAGTGATACCCTATCCTTATGGAAGATAAGATAGGGAGGTTTGATGCATAAGGTTTGAAGTTCTGACAAGCATTTGGATGAAGTGATTGCAATCACAAAGTTTTCCAAAAGAGATATTTTACATCACATGAAGATGCAGGTTCAAAGGGGGAGCTGTTAGAGCTTGCAGAACCAATGCCAAATCCCAAGGTTGTACCGGTTCTCTAAAGGGAGGTTTTTAAGTGGATAACCCCCTTCAAGAAAGTTTTACAGAGTCTGTGACATAAGCAAAGAATCCTGAAAACTAATGTGGAAATTTGAAATGGCAACTAAATGCACACGAATAGTAGAGGCAGACACCCCAGAGTGGAAAAAGTACAGTTTTGTACCTACCATAAATGTAGATGTTCGAGGATAGATGTCAGAAGACCCTAAAAGACAAGGCCCAATATACCAAGGCTCAAAAGGTTGTAGAGTAAGTTTTTCCAACACAAAATTGAGATCCAAGAAACTGCTTGAGGAAAAAGGAAACAAAACAAACAAAGGTGTCATAGTGAGCTGAAAAATTGCAAGCATGTGAATTAAAATGGAAGAGAAGGACAAACCTTTGTCCAATAACTCAGTAAGATATTGAAGAGCCACACTCAAAGATGAAGAGAGTGAAGCTTGACATTGAGCAGATGACCGTCCTTCTGAGATAACAGATGTGGAATGGAGGCTTTCTTACCCTTAGTAGTAGTACCCAGTGTTGCAGTGTTGCCAATCAATCTTATTAAAATAAATCATGGCTTGTCTTGTCTTGTCTGACCTTTAACCTTTGGAAGAAGGAAGAGAGGTGGAAAGGCATACACATGAAAGATTTTTCCAACTGAAAGAAAGAGCATCCACTTTCCAAGCTGTGTGATGAAACCCTTTGTGCAAAACTTTGGCAGCTGGTGTTTAGTGGCCATCTGGCTGCTGTTCACACCTCACACCCAGAAGAAGCACATGTTGAGAGGGGGACTAGAGACTTTATTTCGCTTCACACAGAATACCTAGGCATCTTAGCACTGCTATAACATATTCCAGATGCTGTAGAAGGTCTTCGCCAGACCTTTGTGAATACTCTGCAGTATAGATAAGCCAAAGGGCAATGCAGAGAACTGATAATGAGAATTTCGTTACCATCCAGTGATGGTAAAAGCTGGTAAAGAGTAGTTGCTGTTCAACATCTTGAACTTGGGAATGATAAGATGTCCAGATATATATCCAAAAATCCAAAAATCCATCTCCCTCCGTGTTCTTCTTTGGTAATGAGGAATAAAAAAAAAAAGGCCCTCCTTTCTGATACAGGGACAGGCTGAATGGCCCCTATTTGGAGTAACAGAATTTTTGCTTGTTGAGCCTCTTTCCTTTGTGGAGGAGGAACGTCTGGCATGCCTTTGAAAGGGGCAATGAAGGAGCTGCCACGAGAGAACTACTGGGCAGCTGAAAAGGCAGGTCATTGGGTCTGTTAACTCCTGTCCTAGGCCTAAAAGATCATAAGCAGGATATGTCCATCCCTTAGTAGGCCAATTTCTACTAAACTTTTTTAAAAAAACACAGGCCACAGAACCAAACAACACACATCATCTGTAAAGGAGCATCCAAAATCCTTGTCTTAACATGCTCAGCACCCCGAGGAGGCCTGTACAGCATCAAAACCACATTGCAAAGAATGCTTACCCCTAAAGTGGAAGATACACTTTCTTTTTCCCATCTATCCAAAGCCCTTGCCTCTTTATCAGTGGCAAGAATTCCTAAGCCTTTTCTGGAATCAACTCCTGCAAGTCTTCCAAGAAGACTCAGAAGCCTCTGAACACTGTTCAAACCGGACTGCCCGGTTCATCAACCCTAGGCTTCGCTGTTTAGCATCAACGGCATTTTATAATTGCAACGCTTCCCAAACATAAACAAGGTATACACAAGGTATGGTAATCCCCTATGAGGTATCTGTTTCCAGAAATACACAGTTTATCACTTTTTCTGATCATCGGTTAATTTCAGAACCCAACCTGCACTCGCAAAACTGTTTCTGCAATCGACCGCGGCAAAAAAGACTGAGGATACCTGACCGACGTCAGCCATATACTTTGGTATTCGGGCCGACTGGACAGCGGACTACCCAATAGTTAGGACTGCAGCAATGTGGAATGAAGAACATCATGACAAGCAATCCAAAACCACCGAAACTGGGGCTGACAAGGGGTCTAATTGGTTTATTCACTGCCTAGAGAGAAAACCTTTTCCATTTATTGAGACAGATTAGTCTGGTGGATGATTTATGAGATGCAATAAGAATGTTGCGCACAGGGGACGAGAGGTTTTCCTGCCTGGCAATCATTGGAAGTGGAGAAACCAAGCTGTCAGTTTCAGGGTTGTTAGATTGGGGTGAGTCAGACCCTGCGGATGCGATCAACGTTGGGGATGGATTGAGGATCCACGGTTGATCTAGCATGTGAAGCCAGAGGAAGGGGAACCAGACTTGTCGAGGCCAATATGGAGCAATGAGGATCACTTTGCTTTTCAACTGCCGTGCTTTCTTCAGAAATTGGGAGATGAGGGGGAGAGGAGGATAAGTATAAAATAGACCAGAGGGCCAAGCGTGGACTAGAGCGTCTCTCAGTGACTGTCCCAGTGGGGGAATCAGGGTAAAATAGTTGCTGCACTTGTAGCTGGCTGGGGAGGCGAATAGGCTGCAGCAAGGCTGGCCCCAGTGGTTGAAGATTCTTGCCGCTATCATAAGGCTGAGGGACCACTCGTGAGGTTGTAGAATGCACCTGCTCAATTTGTCCGCTATCACGTTGGAGCTCCCAGGAATGTGCATTGCAGTTAGAAAGCAGTTGGAAGCCATCACCCATTGCCATATTCTCAAGGTCTCTCTGCATAACAGGTAAGATCTGGTGCCCCCATGATGGTTGATGTACCAGGCCACTGGCATGTTGTCTGACTAAATCACAATAGTCCCTGATGGAAGGATGTAATGAAATGCTTGGAACGGTAGTAGCACCGCCCTCAGTTCTAGAACAGTGATATGCAAAAGGGCCTCCATCTCCGACCAGGTGCCTTGGACAGTTTCCCTGACATAGCCCCCCCCACCTCATCAGGTAGGCATCCGTGGCTTTCGGATGAGGAAGGCTGAAGGGGTGAGACCATTGTTGAGGATTTTGAGACGTCCACCAGAGTAAATCTTGCTTGCATCTCTGAGTTACACTTATCTGAAAAGACAAAGGATGTTGTAGAGGGTACCATTGAAGAAACCACTGAAAGAGCCTCGTGTGGAATCTGGCTAAAGGAACAATGGTGATTGAGGCTGCCACTAATCCCAAGAGTTGGAGTATAGATACAGCAGGAGTATAGATACAGCAGGAGATTTGTGATGACAGAACAGCGGTTGAACTTGTTGCCTTATTCTTTGAAGCCTGTGGTCCGGAAGAGATGCTGTGCAATTTCTCATGTCCAACAGTACCCCAATGAATTCCAAAGACTGATCTGGGGTCGTGTTGGACTTCTCCCAGTTTACAGTGATTCCCAGGTGGTGTGCTATGAGGAGAGTGTAGTGCAGGGCTTCTTCCAGTAGATGCTTGGTGGGGGCGGTGAGGAGCCAGTCGTCTAGATGTGGAAACGCCTGGAATTCTTGAAGTCGCAAGTGAGCGATAACCACTGCCATGCATTTGGTGAACACTCTGGGGGCTGTAGAGAGACCGAAGGGCAGGGCTCGAAATTGGTAGTGACTGGCTTCTATGCAGAAGCGGAGGTATCTTCTTGTGCATTTGTCCATTTTTTGTGGTAATGCATCTTGAAGATCTACAGAGCACATCCAATCATCTTCTTCCAGGAGAGGAAGGCTAGACTAAACTGTGACCATCCGGAATTTCTCTGTTTTTACAAATTTGTTCAGAGTATTGAGATCCAGAATTGGTCTCCAGTTCCCTGTCTTTTTTGGCACTAAAAAGAACCTTGAGTAAAAACCGGATCCTATCTGGTGGTTGGGGGTACCGTGTGGATGACTTTTTTTGTAGCCGCTTTTGGATTTCGTGTGCTGCTGCATCCCTTTGACTGGGTGGTACGTCGGGTAATACTCTGGATGAGACTGGACAAAGAAGGAAGGGGATGCGAAAGCCTCTGGATATTATCCGTTGTACCCAAGAGTCGGTGGTTATATTTCACCAGGCATCGGGATACAAGGAAAACAACCCCAGACCACTTCTAGAGGTGAGCAGTCTAGCAACGCTTCAGGAGTGCTGACGGGGCTGACCAGAGAAAGAATCTCTGGAAACCCGGTTTCGCAGACCTCCTCTGCCCCGGGAAGGGGAGTCTTCCACTGGAGTTTCCCCCCTCTGCCTCTAGGGGAAAAAGCCCTGTGATTTCCTGTGCCACATCTTCTAGCTCCTCCGATTTCTGGAGTAGAATCGTTGAGAAGTGGAGTGTCTGACACCAGCGGCAGACAGGGTCTTGCCATCTTGTTCACACCTTGCCAGTGTATCTTTCACTTTAGGGCCAAACAAAGAAGCGGCCTGGATGGGGGCATTCATGAAAGAAGCCTTAAAGGAGTCTGCGAAGTCACACAGGTGCATCCAGGCATATCTGGTGACTATAACCGGGCCTGCCACTCTAGCTGCTCCTTCCGTTGCATGAGAAATAAGACACATGGAAGAAGTGGAAATGGACTCTAGGATGGCTGAGAAGCCATATTGTCACAGACCTCGTCAGAGACAGATCCTGCCAGGTTTTTAGAGAGCTGGCTGATAAGATCTCTCTGAAGCCTGGCAAACTGTGCCAAATAGTAAAAAAGACCATACGGTGAAGGTCGATGAAGCAAATACACGCTTCTCTAGTCTGTCTATTGCCTGGGACTCCTTGTTAGGCGGATGGACAGTTTGGCTCTCTTCTGCCAAATCCTTCATAGTTGCGGCAGTCACAACCATGGCATCTACTGGAAGACCTCATGACCAATGGGAATGCTCAGCTGGGGGCGATAAAAATCAGGCCTCCGTGGTATTGCTTCCAGGGTGTCAGGAGCCTACCATGCACACTGGACGATGAACTCAATCGCCGGAGGGGTAACCCAGGAAGTAGGGGGCTGGGCACGAAAGGCCTGCAGGAATACAGATTCCTTAGTGAAAGGATTAGAGGACTTCCAGTCACCCTTCTAAGGATCTCGAGGATGTCACCAAAGGACACCTCATCAGAGGGTGACCATGGGGACCCTTCCTCAGCATCAAAGTCCGTATTCTTCAGTCAACAACTCCTCAGTGGAGTCCATGTGCTTCCTCTTTCACGACTCTTTGTGGGGTACTTCCTCAGTGGGAGGTTCTGGGGAAGACTGCAAAGAGGGGGGACTCCTGAGGAGGAGAAACCTGAGGCCCTTGTGCCCAGTATCCAGCAGTTGCGACTTGCGAGAGTTGCGGCAAGAGGGGGTAGAGGACTCAGACATGTGGGATTTGCCAGTGGAGGCAAGCTCCCTTTCCATGGCCTGGAAGGCTAGCCCACCCAAGGAGGAATGGGAGCCCAGAACAGAGCAAGACAACCTGGGAACTGGGATCACACCCTGCCCCAATGAGCAGACCCCCAGACCAGGAGTCTCAAGAGGATGGTGAAGCGTGAGAGTGGGAGGTTTCCTGGAGGGTGCCACAGAAAAAAAAAATCAGTGTGGAACCTAGAATTCCCTCCCCCACAGCACAGCCACTGGACTGAGAAGAGCCCGATGCCCAGTGCACAGAGGGCCACAAGGACGACCCCGGTTCCAAAGTGAGATCCACTACTGGAGTCGGAGGAAGGGAAGCTGCTGAGTAATGGGCTTTGATACCTGTGTGGAAGTCGAAGGAGGAGTGTACGTTGGAGCTTGAGGAGATATACAGTCACCTGAGGGAGGGAACATGGACTTAGGTGAGAAAGACCTCTAGCCCAAGCAACTGGTCAACAAGCCACAACACATCTTGCTCAGAGAGGCTCCTGGTCGACCTCATAGAGAAACCGAAGGGCGATTCTGGTCTTTCTAGAAAAGCACTGTATTGGCTACCAACGAATGGATCCAAGGAAGGAGAGTACTTGGTCCTTATTAATTCAAGAGGTGCAGAGCCCAGAACCAAGGACGTCTGCACCGAAGAAAACAGTGGTAGCAGTCAGCGCCATTGAAGGTGTCTGCACCGTAAAAGCAAGTGTCTGCACAGATCGGTACGGTGCCGTTGAGGAAAGTGTCTTCACCGGTAACAGACTGTGCAGAAAAGTGATGCACTGAAGTACATGTAAGTGCCGAAAAAGTCTGTAGCGTGGAGGACAATAACGGCATACTCTGCGCTAAAGGGAATTGTACCAACAGTGCTGAAAGGGACTGTACCTGCATGGACGGTGCAGGTAAGGGCTGCAACGGAACTGTCGGAGCTGTAATTGTCTGCACCAGGCACTCCGGTGCCAGTGTCGATATGGAGGACATGGCTGGAGCCAGAATCAGCTGGGGCGGTGCTGAGCCTGGAGCAGACAGGGTCACAGGTGGCAGCTCCAAAGTAGTAGTCAATTTCACCTTCTTATGAGTCAAATCCCTACGATCTCCAGAGGGAGATAAAGGGAGTGATCGATGAGGAAGAGGAAGAATGCCTCTTACTGGGTTTAGCAGGAGGGGGTGAGCCCTCTGACCCAGAAATAACCTCACAAAAAGGAATTTTGAGAAGACCTTTCATGATTAATTTGTTCTTTCTCTCGTTGAGTCCTGGCTGAAAATTTTCTACAAATACCACATGGGGGATCCACATAAACATGGGAGACATTCAAACAAAACAAAAGACACAAGTCATGGCCATCGGAAAGTGGTAACTTATGGCCACAATCCTTACACTGCTTAAAACCAACGCTACTTTGCTTATCAGACAATGATGTGGAGAAGAAAACCAGTACCAAAAAGAAGAGGAAAGGCTACCCAAAAGGGTAAGAAAGAAGAAAGAAGGATTACAAACTATGGTAATGAAGAATTACCTCAAAGGTAAGAAAAGGGTAATAAAGAGGAACAGACTAAAGGGAGAGAGTCTTAAGGATACGGTAGGGTAGGAGAATAATACCAGAAACTGTTTGAAAAACTTTAAAGTAGAAAACATATATAAACTTTCAAAGAATTAGACACTTAGCTGAACAGAGTGGCTTAACACGGCTGTACAGGGAGCAGAGCATTCTGGGTAGTACCTTTGCTCGACAGTTATTTGGCTGACGTGAGCTTGATTATTTGGCCGTCTCGGTTCAGAGGATGGAACCGATAACCCATCAGTAAGGAATGAACGAAGATTATCAACATCAGATCAAACAGTTACACTTCTGATAGAAAGACAGTGTTCTGGCAGTGTTCAGTTTGCTGATGTAACAGATTTAAAAATGCTAGAATTTCTGTAACGCTTTCAAATTCTTAGAACATTTTGTAGATGAAATGAATGTAAAAGTCTTGTATTAAAGAATATCAGAAATTGCATAAGCTGACATTAAAGCAGTTGAAAGCATCTCAAATGTGGTTGTCAGGTCAACAAATGTTAAAGCTGTGCTTCCGCTACATTTAAAATAACTACGACTGAGAAAAAAGCATTTCAATTCTAATGTTTTATCAACACAATTTTAAAGTTCTTGTCTGTACCAAGCTTATCCGCTAAAACAGTTACATATGTGCTGTGAATCAAATGGCAAACACATTAGCAGTCTAATGACCAAGACTGCCCAACCACCAAGCCTATCTTAGAAATCGTTTTGAAAATTCTACCAACACTTTCAGAAATATATGCAACTTTCACAAATAGGCTGCACTTTGCTTGGTGATTTTAAATATAAAGAGACATGTACATAACTTCAAAACATGCATGGCATTTGTATAAAAGTTTGTTTTGGGAGGTACAGTAACAGCACATTATCAGCTAAAGAAATATTCTCTTTTTTAATGCTAATGTAAAGATATGCAAAGCCAGTTCAATAGAGATGAGCTGCGGTCATAAATGGAATTCTTCACCATTAAGTAAAATGACAATCCATATGGTCAGACCAACACGAAACTTGTTCAAGCCTGAGTAAATAAATCTCAATCACTCCTTAACCGTCTTTGGTAAGCTTCAGAAAATTATACATGGACACTGTGGGGTACCATACTGCTCTTAAGTGACATTCCATTCTTAAGAATTTAAGCAGCTCAGCTCATCAGTAAAGCTGGCTGGGCCAAGCTGCCCTTGCCAGTGGAGGGTTTTGGGGAAGGTGGCCTCTTTTCAGGAAGGAAAAAAGAAAATCACTATTATGGAGAAATTTAAATTAAATTTAAAGCATAAACGTCAGCTCTGTTCAGACTGTTCTGAAATGTACTGCATTCTCCACCCTAAAAGGGTATTCCAACCACTTTATAAAAGTGAATACAATGCAGCTTGGCAGCCTGGCACATTTTATTGCCCATACTGGCCTACTTGTCGGTACAGGGTTCTGCTGTGATTCGGTGTTACGTTTTCTAGTGAAATTTTATGGGCAGAATACTTGGATATTAAAACAGTAAATGGAACTTAAATTGGGCTGCTAGGTGTAAATATAATAGAAGAACTGCACCTTGAATTTTTGAATGCAAATTCAGAACTGCAATGCTTTTCTATCTCAAAAGTTCAAACGACTGGTGGTATCCCTTTTGACAGAGAAGCATAGGTTAACTGTGGTGTTAAGAGGCACATTCTTGAGTTTGTGGTCTTTATCTGCTTTCTGAGAACCCAGAAAAACAATATAAAACACTTTTTTGTATTCCATATCTGCCCCCATGAAAAAAAAATTGGCATGCTTGTTTGGATAAAAAGTACCAAAGAAGGAATGCTACACTAAAATAAGAGTGAACATTATGAAAGTCAGAACATCACTTGCATTTTCAGTACTTTTATGAAATACTACAAATAGTTCCAACTATTTTGCACAGACTGCTCACTTACTACAAGCTCTTTCTCAAATCCAAGTTTATATCTCATTTGATTAGGGGGAAAAAGATGCATAAACTGTCAAAAACCTCCATCACCAACAATCAAAAACACTTGGCCGTGCAGTAACTGGTCAACTCTATACATATATATATATATATATATATATATATATATATATATATATATATATCCTTATACAAATACCCTTCATATAGTCATAAAATAATGTGCTCATTCTACACTTGTAAGCTCAAAAAACAGAGCAACTATGTTGATTCAGTTAAACGTGTACTAAAATCCACACTTCAAAAATCACCCTAAATGATACTAGTTAAATATATTAATATACATGTATGAATTAAAAGATTACATAATGTAGCTATAAAAATACAGAATTCAATCACTGTTCTCTGTACTCTAATTTAAATTAAACTATTAAATTATTAATTTTGGAACTCTTGTCCTGAAACCTCTAATGAATTGGGGACTTGTCCAGCTGAAATTACCTACAAACAAAATAGAAATAAATGAATTAGGCTATTCTAGACACCCTGAAAAAATAAACACGTGAAATACAAACTAAATACATACTTCAGTGACTAAAATAAAGACCCTTAAATCTAGGTTACTGAGCACTAAATGACATTATAAACTTCCCCAAAACAAACTGTTGTATTAAATTATGCATATACATACCATGACACAAGGGAACATCTCTTTCATTCTCCAGCAAAGGAGCTGGCTCTGGCACAGGAAGGTCCTTACTACAAAATAAAAAAAGAAGCGTTTTAAAAGACGAATGAAAACGACCACACGCTGAGGATCATTACTGTAGGACATGCTACTTGTAGAATCTCAAATGTGTAGCTTTAATAAGCTGGAGTGGAAAATACAACCTCAAAGCAGAAATCAAAATCTGTACTAGTCACTGTCCCTACTGCAGCACAATGTCATTGCCAACTTCTTTCTAATTTGCACATGCTTAAGTTTAACAACTGATGCTTTCCCATTGACGTAGCAGTTGTATTCAGCAGATCTGCACCCTACACATATAACCCCATTCATATTAAACATGAAACAAAATAAGAAGTTATGTACCTACCATAACGTTCCATGTTAGTTGTCTTCTCTCGCCTTCTTTCTTGCTGGATGGTTCGGAGCCGATCCTCGGCTCCGACTCAGCACTTGCTAAGCTCGAGAGCTAATTTTACCAGCTCGAGGCAACCCTATATCCCATAATGCAAGGCGTGACTACCCAGATCTCGTTTGGTAGCTATAGAAATATGCCCATTATCTTCTTCCAACAGAAGAAAGTAACCAAATGTGTAAACACAACACAGGGGAACTAGTAAAACTAGTGACCACTCACAACTGGAGTCCATAGGAAGAATAAACTCGTCCCTAGAGAAGAGTACAACTTCAAGGTCTGTCCAGGCTAGGGGGAAAGGAGGGACGCAAGAAAGAAGGCGAGAGAAGACAACTAACATGGAATGTTATGGTAGGTACATAACTTCTTAATGTTAAGTTGTCAAACTCGCCTTCATTCTTGCTGGATGGGACCGCGTCCCTAGCACCTCTATCCTGGGTGGCTCAATGGAACAGACTCTTGAGAACTGTGGAACCAAACCTAGCTCTGTCTCTGGAGGCCAAGTCCAATTTGTAATGTGAGACAAAGGTATGAGGCGTGGCCCAAGTGGCTGCTGCACAAATGGTGTCAATAGGTAGCCTAGCCTGAAAGGCTGTAGATGTGGCTAGGCCTCTAGTAGAATGTGCCTTAGGTTTAGAGGGCTATTCTTTGCCCCTAAGGAGATAAACATGGGAAATAGTGAAGAGAGCCATTTCGATAAGGTCACCTTGGAGACCTTTTCTGTTTTCTGCATAAGAAAGAAAAAGCTGATCAGATTTTCTGAATTGTTTAGTTCTATCCAAGTAGTATCTGAGCTGGCGATGAACATCCAAATAATGCAGTTTCTGTTCTGCTCTGTCCGAATCATTCGGGAAAAATACTGGAAGATCAATAGACTGGTTAAGATTCGTCTGGGAAGCCACCTTGGGCAAAAAGGATGGATTTGTTCTTAGAGATACTCTATCCTTGTGGAAAACCAAGTAGGGAGGTCGAACACAGAGAGCATGAAGTTCAGACACTCTCCTAGCTGAAGTAATAGCCACCAGAAAAATTGTCTTCCAAGAGAGAAATTTTAAAGAGCATGTAGCAGCCAGTTCGAAGGGGGGAAGAATTAGGGATGTCAGCACTAAATTCAGGTCCCATTGCGGAGGAGGATCTTTAACTGGGGGCTTCAGTAGAAAGATACTCCTGAGAAAGGCTTTACAAAGCTTGTGAGACATTATGTTCTGGTCCACTAAGCCAACATGAAAATTTGAGATTGCTGCCAGCTGGACTTTGACTGTCGAAGAAGAACCTGACTGAAAAATCTCAGCTAAAAAGTCCAAAACTGACTGAACTGGGGCAGTAAAGGGGTCTATATCCCTGGACTTTGCCCAGAAGTAAAAACGCTGCCACTTACTAGCATAAATCTTTCTGGTAGAGGACTTTAGAGAAGCTACTATGATATCCCGTACAGGATTAGAAATCATAGGAAGCCTGGCTAATGAAGGAAGTGGAGCAACCAAGCGGTGAGGTTGAGAAAGCGAATGGCCTGGTGCAGATGACCCGACTGGTGGGTCAAAAGATCTGGAACTGGGTCCATACGCCAAGGCTGTACCAATAGATGGCGATGAAGGAACGGGAACCAAATTTGTCGAGGCCAGTAAGGGGCAATGAGAATCAACTTGGCTCTCAAAACGGTAGCTTTCTGAATGACTTGAGGTATCAAGGGGAATGGAGGAAAAGCATAAAGAAGTCCCCGGGGCCAAACCTGGGTTAGAGCGTCTCTGGGGGGTTGGACTGGGAGTGGAAAGAGGGAGAAGAAGTCTGGGCATTTGCTGTTTTGGGGTGTAGCAAAAAGGTCGCAGCAAGGGAAGCCCCACTTCTGAAAAATCTCCTCCACAACTGGATTGTTTGAGACACCACTCGTGAGGCATGAGAATAGCTCTGCTCAATCTGTCCGCAATGAAGTTGGATTTCCCGGGGATGTGCGTTGCTATCAGAAACCGATGAGAGGAGATTGCCCACTGCCAAAGTCTGAGAGCTTCTCGACACAGTGGATAGGACTTGGTCCCGCCCTGTTTGTTGATGTACCATACTACGGACATGTTGTCCGTCTGAACTGCAATAGTTCCTAAAGGAAGAAAGTCGTTGAGGGCTTGCAACGTTAAAAGCACTGCTCTCATCTCTAGGACATTTGTGTGCAGATGGTATTCGAAAGGTTGCCAAGTGCCATGGACCATCCTGCCCTGATAATGCCCCCCCCCACCCGATCAGGGAGGCATCCGATGTGACTGTGGCAACCGGGGGAACAAACGGTCTGCCCTGGAGGACTTGAGGGGAAGAAATCCACCAGGTCAGGTGACTCTTGCAAGATTGTGTCACGATGATCTTGTGGCGCATGGGAAGCTGCTGGAAGGACCACTGGGTGAATAACATCCATTGCAGTAGCTGCATATGGAAGCAAGCCAAAGGAAGAAGTACGATGGCAGCCGCCATAAGTCCTAGCACCTTCAGGACAAACCTGGCCCTGATCTTTTTGCTGAGTAGGATGATCTGAACATATTTTTGGATGTCCAGAAGTCTTTGATCTGCGAGTCTTGTTGACATCCCAACAGTGTCTAGTTCTGCGTCTATAAAGGTAATAGACTGGCAAGGTAACAAGGAGGACTTTTCGAAGTTTATGGAAATTCCTAACTGGCTGCACATATGAAGAGTGCAGTCCATGGCCTGGAGAAGTTGATGCCTGGTGGTGGCCGTGAGGAGCCAGTCGTCTAGATACGGAAACACCTGGAATCCTTGACGTCTCCGGTGAGCCGTGACCGCTGCCATGCATTTGGTGAACACTCTGGGGGCTGTAGTGAGACCAAAGGGCAGGGCTCTGAATTGAAAATGACTGGTCCCCAGCCGAAAGCGGAGAAACCTTCTGGAGCGCCTGTGAATTTATATGTGATAGTACGCATCCTGAAGGTCTACAGAGCACATCCAGTTGTCTTTGCCCAAAAAGGGTAAAATGGACTGAAGCGTGACCATCCGGAATCTTGCCTTCTTGACAAACTTGTTTAGTCTGCTGAGGTCTAGAATTAGTCTCCAATCTCCCATTTTTTGGGGGACCAAAAAGAATCTTGAGTAGATCCCGGATCCTATTTGGTCTGCTGGAACTGGCTGGATGACTCTTTTTGCTAGAAGTTTTGATACCTCCAGCTTTGAGACCGGTGCAACGTCTGGGAGGGATACCTTCTGAGGAACAGGATAGTTTTCGAAGGGAATCTTGTAACCCTCGGATATGATCAACTGTACCCAAATGTCTTGAGAAAGGGAAAGCCAGGCTGTTGGGTACAGCGACAATCTTCCCCAGACTGCCTCCAAGGGTGGACAGTCGGGCAACACCTCAGGGATGCTGGAAGGGTTCGTCAGGGAGAGGCTCTCTGCTACCCTGATTCTGCGGACCCCTCTGCCCCTAGGGCGGCGTCTATTGTTATTACCCCCTCTGCCTCTGAGGGTAAACTGACCACGTGCGTCTGGCGTGACTCCCTGAGATTTACGGAACCACATCTTCCCTCCCTTCTGACCTTTAGGATAAGGTCTTGAAGGGGTGGAGATAAGGACTCCTACGGCAGAAAGAGTCTTGCCGTCCTGCTTGCATCTGGTCAAGGTTTCCTTCACCTGAGGTCCAAACAAAGCCGAACCGTCGAAGGGAGTATTTGTGAAGGACGCCTTAAAGGGATCTGCGAAGTTGCAAAGCCGCATCCAGGACTGACGCCTAAGGGCCACTCCTGTGCCTGCGGCTCTACTCGCTCCATCGGCCGCATAAGAAATGAGCCGCATGGAGGAGTTTAAAGAATTTAGGATTCCCAGCTGCGAGGTAATTTTTTCTTGAGCCCCGGCAGCTGATGGATTCTATACTACCTCACCTAGTTCCTTGAGAATATCTCTCTGAAGCCGGGTAAAGTGAGAGAGATAATTCAGCGAGCGCATAGTGAAGTTCGCTGAGGAAAAAATCCGCTTATCATACCTATCCATGGTCCTAGACTCCTTGTTAGGAGGATGGACAGGTACAGAAGGATCGGCAAGTTCCTTCTTGGTGGCAGCTGCCACCACCATGGCATCAACAGGAACACCCTTGGTGAGAAACTGCTTGTCTACCGGGGCCGTGATAAATTTCGATGGCCTCCTAGGGACTGGTTCCACAGAATCCGGGGCCGCCCACGCCCTTTGAGCCACCACTTCCATGAGAGGGTCGAAAGGCGGAGACACCCAGGAGGTGGAAGGTCGAGATCCAAAAGCCTCCAGGTATACTGACTCATCCTCGGAGGAGTTAATGGAAGGCCAGTTCCCCCTCTGTTTAAGGAGTTCCAAGATGTCTGAAAAGGAGACATCCTCAGAGGGGGACTTTGGGGATCCCTCAGACTCATCTAAGTCAGTATCAGATGTTGTAGACTCAGGGGAGTCTATGTGCTTCCTCTTGCACGCCCTTCACGCTGGGGTTCCCCCGAAGGATCAGGAGAAACCTCGGAAGAGGAAGTTCTTCCCAGTGGGGAAACCTGGGGCGATGGATCTCTGGGTCCGGGAGCAAGAGAGTGGGAAGAGATATCAGCAGGCACCGAGGAGGGGGGAGCTAATGGAACCGACTGTTGACTCAGCTGAGGGGCTAGAACACTCATCACACCTCAAAGGCTCCTTTTCCAGGGAGGCCAGAGAGCTCCCGCTCCAAAGAAACAGGAACTCCTGGCCCCGCCAAAAGAGAAGGCTCCGAGGCCGATGTCGGTGCCGAACTCACCAACACCGAAGCTCCGAGAGAGAGAACGGGGCCAGACAAGGGTCCGATGCCACTCGCCCCCTCGGAGCCGACGCGGGAGTCACGACGACCGGATCCCTCCATGGAAGGTATCATGGAGGAAATCGGAGTTGAAGACGAAGGAGCCGAAAGGGGTGGCATCGGCTCCGACGCACCAACAGTCAAGGTTTCGAGAAGCTCCGGCACCGAACTCTGGAGAAGAGTCGAAGGAGGAAATTCAGGGGGATGAGTGATAGCGGTCGTCTGCTGAGACAGGCTATGTAGCATCTGGGCCAGTGCCTGTGATTTCAGCAATCTGCTTACCACTCTCTCCAAGTCGTGGTCAGAGAGCCTGGAAGACCTAGAAGATCGGCTCCGATGGCTCCGCTCCGAACGCAGAGATCCCGGAGCCGAGCGAATCGACTCCAGGAAAGGAGACAGAGATCTCTTCCTAGTCGGAGCAATCGGAGCCGCAGACCCTTCGGTTCCAGTCGGAGCTGATAACTTATCGGTTCCAGTCTGGGACATGGAAATGTCGGCTCCAGCCGGAGCAGACATCGACTTCGATGCAGGTGTATCGGAGCCGGCCGGCACCGATACCACCACCTCTAAGAGAAAGATCGGCTCCGGCCGGAGCCGAGCTAGACCAAGGATTCGGAGCCACAGCCGAAGGCTTCGAACTGAAAGCCTGGGGCTTAGGTGGCTTAGAGGGCTTCCCCGACCCGGTCTTGGTTGGGGAGCTCTCCGGCTTCAATAAGCCTCGTAGGATTAATTTATTCCTACATTCCTGCAGGACTCTGTGGCTAAAAGAATGACAAATGGCACAGGAGTCCTGCAGATGTAGAGGTCCCAGGCAGTACACGCAAGAAGTGTGACCATCTGTCAGAGACATCTTCTGACAGCACGAGTCACACTTCTTGAAGCCTGAGACCTTCGATTCTTTTGACATAATTATGTCCAGTGCACAAACACACACACACAAAGTTCACCCACACAATTAACTTAAGAAGAAGGGGGGGGGGACTAAGTACAACACTCAAACACCCTGACAGGAATTAAGGAAAGGGAGGCTTAAGGCCTGAAGGGGAAAATAACTAAACCTATTAGGTTGAGGGAGTATAGGGTTAAGGAGATAGGCTATAGAAAGACTAACTCTAATACTTAGACAAAAAGGCTTGAAAAAAAGGGAAGATTTTTAACTGTAGAAAGTTAAATCACAAAAACACTACCTGAGCTGGTAAAAGAAGACCTCTTCGCGAAGCAGCAAACGAGATCTGGGTAGTCACGCCTTGCATCATGGGATATAGGGTTGCCTCGAGCTGGTAAAATTAGCTCTTGAGCTTAGCAAGTGCCGAGTCGGAGCCGAGGATCGGCTCCGAACCATCCAGCAAGAATGAAGGTGAGTTTGACAACTTAACATCCCCAGTGACAGTACATCATACTCCACTGCAGGTATACAGACAAAATGTATGCAACAGTTACAGTTTTAGTAAAATACCATTAATGTTAGGAAAAGGGTAAACATCTTCAAACGATAAAAATAATTCAAGCATTCACCATATCAGATGATTTTTGGAGATGATTTATGCTTAGAATATCAAACTATATAGCCTCTCTTTTTAGTCGTCTTTTCCCCCATGGTACGTGGCACCTCCAGTGCCGGAATGCATATTCACCACTAGTCTAAGTACAGCTGGCCCATTTTCAAATTAAATCTTTTATAAAATTCCATGCTCACATTTTGATGTCAAAGCGCTAGCGTAGGAATGTACCGTACACTTTAAGGGACTCTGCCACATGTGCAGGTCATGTCGAGTAAAGTATATGGACAGAAACCCGTTCCATCTATCTTCCTCAGACATCAAAATATAATGAAAAATTAAGTGCCCATTTCCTGAATAGTCTATGAAAGATTTTATTAAAAATGCTCCAGAAACACTTGTCAGACAGTGGGGAAAATGTACTGCAGCACTTAAGTTATCAAGTATCAGGATGCATGTATTAAGTGAGTTTGCATGCATTGGCATGTTTTCACTGCATCAGCTGATCTGAGGCAGCCTTTTGCAGTGGGTAACTTAAGGATTATTCCTCTAATACCCTTCAGGCCCACAATGAACCCTAATGAACCATCCTAAACTCCAACAGGGTTTGCTCTCTTTCTGTCCAAATGACCTGCTCATCTACTAATTTTACAGAGATGATTGCAAAAATGTCTGAACTAAAGCATGCATTTATAAAAGAGCAAGAGGACATTGACTCAATGCAGAAATATTGTAATGTCCCCAACCAGAACGGTTTGTGCAAAAATGATTAGCTCTATTAACTGTAATGCATAAAAATTCTAAGTAATCTTGTAGGTAAGGGAAGTCTTAACTTCTTTTTGCTTCAAAGACAAGAGTTTTACTTGTAACAGGCACTGGATCAGTTAACCAGGAAGGAGGAAATGATTGGACAAAAACGGTACTCTGATTGTGGGATTGACAAAGTTTGGACTCAAAGTGACACTGGAATCTACAATAGTGTGGGTGGCAGTATGACACAACAGGAGACAAGCTACAGGCAGATGCCTGACTTACCATGCACTACTTTGTGTTGTTGGGAAATGGTACACATGGGAGCAACAAGCACCTGTCAAACAGCACTGCAAGCTATTCTGATGGCACAGTCATGGTATTTTTTTTTGGGGGGGGGGGTTAATGTAAGGAGGAAAACTACCAACTTAAAAGATGCTCTCTCTGATAACCAGCCCTCATTTTCTCTATCCCTCTGGTCCCTACTAGTGGGCACAAAACAATAGAATGAAGAATGAACCAGGTGAAATACGCGGACAGCTTGAAGCATGAACGATAAAAATAACTAGTTAAAAGTACAACCCAGTGTCTCTCCAGAAGTGCAACAATAATCTGGCCACAAATGCACAAGGTAAAAATGGGGTAGGGGAGTCCATTTAGAACTTGGTGACCAACTGACATGCTGCAGCAAATGCTTATAGTGTTAACAGAGCGCTACTGTTTCACATTTAAATATTTTATATACTTTAAGCTCAAGTCTCAAATGTTCAAATCATGTCTTTCTACACTGTGCGGACTATACCAGCCAAGGCAAAAAAACACACGTTTCTTAACTGCTTTATTCTACACAAAATATACTTTGCAGAGTAATTTGCACTACTATTAGTATGTGAAACTACTCTAGAGAGCAGCAATCAGGCAAAAATCAGAAAGCTTGCTGCTGTCCCCCAAACTGGTCACTGCAGAATCCCTGATTAAGATAGGGATTCTTGAAATCAGTAAATGACAACCACTAAAACCACAACTGCCATCTACATAAATTCTTTTCTGGCTGCAGGTTTTATTGTTAGCCATGTTTGAATCACATGAGATATAGACACTTTTGCATCCATGAAAAGGTTTGATGGGAAGTGATACACATGACAAACAGCCACTGCAAGGGATCCCCTTCCTTCTCACTATCCTTAATGGGCCAAATAAGTCGAGGCTATTGACTGTGCATTAAATAAATTCACTTGGAAATTCCCACAGAGTTGGTAAAGTGAAAGTCACTGTGACAAGCATACATCAACTCTCCTGCCTTTTGCTGCACTATTCACTCCACTTTGAGCAAGGCTCCTGGTTATGTTACTCATGGCAGACAGCATGGAAGTCTGAACAGAAAGCTTCATTTTAGATGTATACACAACACCTTCTCCAACAACTGAATTTCAGAACTGTATACTCGAATCTCAGCAAGCGTGCCTGGCAGGTAGGCCAGCTTAATACAATAGACTACAGCTCGTGATGGACTGGGGTGGGGGGTTCACAGGGCTGTGTGGTGTTAGAGCCTACTATAAAGCTGCTGCAGTGACTACAGAAACTACCATGGGATCTTCCACCCAGAACCTCTAGTATTTAGTGGTCCAAAGTATCCTGTTCAACTTTCTAAACATGGCTGCCACAAAGTCTAATTTCTTCCATGCTTCTTGTGCAGCAAGAGCCACCATCACATCCAAAGAAAGGACCACCCAAGAAGGCAAGGGGAAGAGACCTGAACATTTCCTATAGAACATTATCAGAAGACAAGACTAGTAAACTGGCCAGTCTCAGTTAGCCTACATCCTCCTTAAGATCTCCACAATTTGGTAGTTTTCAGGTGGTGAAACTGGGGAAATCAGCCTCACCTTCTTCCTTCTCCAATTCCATCTGCCTCAAGAGCCCAGGGAGAGTGTGTTTACTTACCCCCCACACACAAGTTTCTTGCAGTGTTTCTTCAGCAAGCACCTATGCAGGAAAGGAACGGTAGAGAAAGAGTCTGATTAGACGCCCTTCTCTGCTTCTACCTGAAACCTGCACATTTTCTGTCCTAGGATCAAGAACTAGCAAGGGGTTCAGGCACATGTTCGAGAAGGATCTCTAGTCAAAGCAGATAAGAGTAGCAGGCACTGAAGGATGCATCTATCATAAAGACTGACATCAAGCCCATAAAAAACATCACCTCAGCCAAAACTGCAGTACCCAGTGCTGAAAAGCTGGCACTGAACCTTCACACCAAACATCTACCTGGTTCCAACATCAACCCTTTCAGGATCATGGACTAGAAAGCTGAAAACTATGCTCGGCATTGACAATGGCCTTTAGTACCAAGACTGGACCCCAGCAATCGCCGCATAAAGCTAAATGTCAGAGTTAACACCAAAGCCATCTGCATTGACAGCAGCACTGACAGATTAGGCACAAACCACGTCAGCATTGGTACTGCAGAAAGCTACACTGCCTCACAGCAGTTGGCAATGAAAAAAGGCAGAAAGATCAAAAGCAGGAAGGTGGCACTACTCCTGTCTGGTCCTGAAGGGGACAGGATGAGAAACCCATCTGAGTCTGCAGCATAGCCTTGAACACCACAATCTGTAGTCCATGATATGGACCCATGGGAGAAAAAGAATACAAAACTGACAGATCTACAGAAGGGATCATCTGTGAAGGCCCACCTCATATGAAAAGGAAAATACTCTCTCTTTAGGATTTCATTCTGAAAAGGTTAGGACAGCTAATCTTCAATTACCAACCCTATCCTCCCTACAAGAAACTTTGGAAGGGAACTATTCCTGAACGCACATACACCTAAGCATAAAGCTCTGGAATTCTCAATGCAACCACAACACACAAAGTCTGATAGACAAAAGCGCTCATTATCTTGAATAAACCAGACAATTTAAAACTCAAATAAGGATGGCTTCCCATTTTATTACTTTATTTGGGAATGTGTACATTCTACTCTGGTTAGCGCAAAATACCTACAGGAAAAAAACAGTAGATTATTTTGAATAAAAAGGTTTTTCCTTTTCTCTCTACTTGTTGGTCCCAGGCAGAACCAGCCACACTACCAGGTTTGGACAACCTATAATTGGATCCACTCCACAACAGATGGCCTGCATTTATTTATTTATTTTTAACAGGTAGATTGGAAAGCACCAGTGTCATTTTTATTTCACTATGCTGCATTTCTATCTTAATTTTTCATTAGTGCATGATCTCAAGCAGTGATTGGATGCATGTCGAAGTTTTCAATTAAACACACATGCTCCTGTGAAATATAAATTCAGCCTGCTCTAGCCCAGTTATGGTTCCCAGAGGCATACCTTTCCTTAAGTATGAAAGGACTTACTTTCAAAATCGACACTCACTGGGGCTTAGCCTCAGTTAAGGTCTAATTTACAGGGAGGAATTAAATGTCTGAGAAAGTTAAAGATGTACAGCTAAATGCCTGTAGCTTTAGTCAATCATTTTTATAGATGCAGATGGACCTCCACATACCAGAGATATAAAATTAATTTTTGTACAGATACAAATGATCTGAGTAGTGTCTCATTAAATGAAAGCAATACCCTTTGCTTACTTGAAAAAGTAGTCTCAAGAATAGCAAACATTATGGTTTGCTAGTACTCTATGCAAACTAATGTGCTTAGCACATAAAGCCAGAGGAAGTAAACCTCAAATGCTGTACACTAAATAATAAGGTGGTACCGGTTCCGTAGACTCCTGTATGGCATTTCATCAGTACCAGTAATTTTCAAAGGGCTGCTGCTCAAGTAACTTAAGGTTTGGAAGGTGTTTGTTAACACTTATGGACTTGCCATAAATTAGTTCCTAACTGAGGTTGTGAACAAAAGTAGGTCAGTACCCTGAATTCCTCTTGTTTTTACTGCTGCTAAGCATCACAATAGGTTGGGCTCAGTTGGCATGAACTTCACAAGGAAGCACACTGCTCCTGCTACCAGTCACCTTAGTAATAAGCCACTGCTGCATCCCTTACCCTCTGGGATTTTCACACCAGCAACAGCCACTTATTCCCATCCTTCCCAGCCAACTCCTACAGGCACATGAGCAACTACTCAAACTCAGATTGCCAGCAGAGTTTTCATGGCTTTATCCCTTAAACTTGCAATGAAATTTTGTATTACTTTATCATACTACATCACTAGGAATGCTAGTCGGTCTTCAACTACCATTTTTGTTCAAAACGTCCTCGTGTCTCCCGGTAGATATCCATCTTATACTTTCAGAAACAGTCCTATTTTCATCCATCTTTAAGGATCATAGTGCACTTTATTTGAATGCTATGGATTAATGCAAATTTTGAGTGATATAATATTACAGATACTGTTACTTCCATCAAAATGCTTCTTCCTTGTACCATAGCATTCTTACACATTTAAATAAGAGAGACAGCATGTTGTCAATGTAAATTAATTTTCATCCTGACAAGCATGTGTGCTCTCATAGTCACAAACAAGTTTCTATAGGGCCAAGGACATCAGAACAAGCAAAATGGTATGCAAATTAATACAATCTCTTCAAAACAGATGTGCTACTGATGATTAAAATTAATGGTCTTGCAATGTGAAGCTAAATATAAACATACCAAATTATTTTAGCAAAAAAAAATGATACCAATTATAAAATTAATTCATCCATTTATACTTTATATATCTTAATAAATATTATTGGATTAATTATAAATTTGAATATAAATAAATAAATAAATACATAGAATCAATATTTGTAAAAGCTTCATTAATTTTTCGAATTTAAAACATTTAAATATAGGTAAACTTCAAAAAATTAGTAGATAAACTTGATGTATTCAAAAACTCATGGAATTCTTTTGTATTCCTCCAGTCCCAGAAAAATCACTATATCATCTAGGTATCTGTGATATAGTGTCCAATAGCTAAAACTAAACCCACTACCATCTTCTTTCTTGCTAACAATCTTTTTTATATTCACCAGTACAATGCTAAATTTTCGTTTTTTTGAAATATTTTTACAAAACAAAATCCAAGGCATCATTTGAAATCTATAGAAAAATAAGTATTTTTACTCACTGTACTGCACTTTTAAACTGTGTATTATTGAACTGCCACCTATTTGTAACAGTTTTTAGCCGTTTTAACTGTTTTGCTGTTTCACTGTTTCAACTGTTAGCTGTTTGAGACTTTTTTCTGCACTTTGTATTTTCTAATACTAGTACTTGTGTATTTTATAGCATAGGCTAGATTCAAATTTGCTCAAAGTACAGCTACGACTCCATCATAGTTCAATTTGGTGTGAATGACTTGAGATGTACATTACTGGATTATATGAAGAGAGACATGACTGAGTTCTCTGAATGCATGCTTCAGGCAGGTATGTTCCTAGCCTTGAGCAGCATACTACCTTCACCCGGATGATACCATAATATAAACAAAAAATGACTGACTAACAATTGACTTAGTTTCTCGTGTCATTCTAAGGGGATCCAGTACTTTTCAGGGTTGGAAGGGTGGGCTAATGGTTAAGGTGTTTGCCTTACAACACGACGTGCAGGGTTTGAGTCTCACAAGGGATAATTGGCTAGGATTAAAATGGCTCACAAGGGCAGTTAGGTTAGTACTAATCTATGAACATATGAACCTAGAACATGGTAGACATACCATACTGCTTTGTCAGAAACTGTCTTCATCTGTCACCTCTAGGATTTTGGCTACTAGCTAAAGCTCTTGCCTCCCCCATATTGCCTTTTTTAGGCACTGTCACAACAAAATTCCCGATGTAAAAATATCTTCAAAAAGCAACCGCAAGGTTATGCTGCTAAATGCTAGAAGTCTAAGCCTAAAAGTGCACTCATTGGAAGCAGCCCTCAGCTTAAAAGAAGCTGATATCTGTGCAGTCACAGAAACTTGGTTTAAGGCTGCTAAAAGAACCTAGTCCATACCAGATTATAATGCCTTCCACACATTCAGACCACAAAGTGCGAGAACTAAAGGAGGTAGAGTACCAATATTCAAAGATAAATACACCTCTAGATTTGTTAAACAAGGCAATTCCCTTGAACTAATCCAGCTCCAACATCTGTAGAGAAGAACCCTCTCCAAGTTATTCATAGTTAAAGGACACCCTCCATGAACCAGAATAACCACACTGCATACTCGGATCTACTTGAATTGATCAAGATACAATCAATCAATCAAACACTCTGGGCTTTGGTGATTTCAACTACCCATCCACAGACTGGGTAAATTATCGTGTACTAACACACCTGCCCAAAGGTTATTAGACTTCATCAACTCCAAAAACCTGGACCAGTTGGTTGACACCCCCACAAGGGGCCCACACATTCTGGATCTGGTGCTCATTAACATGTAACATCTGACCCTCCCCCCACACACCCATTATCAGCAACTAGACTAAAAAACATCTCCCAAGCCAATTACAACATAGATATGTGATGGCATTAGTAGCTTCATAGACTTATAGACACCTATACCGACAGTTACACCAATGCCTCGTATAAGCATCTATACAAATGTATTGATTTAGCAATACCAGACAGGATCAAAACAAGACCATCAAGAAAGAACAAGCCTGTTTGGTGGACATCCGCCATTATCAAGTTATACAAGGAGAGAAAAATTGCTGTCTAAGAGCAGGAAGAAACTCTGAATTGGAAGCCTTCAATAAGACACCTTTTAAGGAACTCTAAAGCTAACTATGAATCCAAATTAGCCTCCTCCGCCAAGGCCAGCCTTGGTCTCCTCCGCCAAGGCCAGCCTTGGTCTCCTCCGCCAAGGCCAGCCTTGGCCTCCTCCGCCAAGGCCAGCCTTGGCCTCCGCTAGCCTTCATCAGAAACTTGAATGGAAAAACCCAGATCTGAGCAAAACTGTTTATTAATGACACCAGGTTCCAAACAGGCAAAACAGCAGACTATAAAATATGACAAAAAGATGAGAACTGAGGAACGGCACCCGAAAAATAAACCAAATATTTATTTTAATCTAGTAAAGCGCTTTTCGTTTGACAAAATTGCAAACTTCTTCAGACATTAAATCTCGTATAACAAATGTTTAAATACAAGAACAATTAACCACACGTTTAATTGACAGAGGCATTTAAAGGAAAATGTTCATTTAAAATATTTTCAAGCACCACTCACTAACTAGTAAAAACCCTCATTGATACTAATCAACACTAAACTAATATTGCTATAGAAATAAAAATAACATTGTGTTATAACTAAACAAAATATAATAAAATAAATATGGTATATAACAAACTAAATAACTAAGCCTTAAAAATTTCATCTAGTGAAACTTTTTAAGTTTTAAAATGCTACTAATTGAGCAACCTTCATTTAACCCTGGTGTGTTATAGGAGTGGCACATGGAACAATGCCCAATTAAATGTACAAGAACAGTGGGTATGTATAAGTGCCAGGCATGTAATTATTGCCAGTATGTTACCTATATCTAACAGATTTACGGTTCACGATCAACAGTACAAACTGAGGTTGAGAGTGAACTGTAATTCTAAAATGGTAGTTTACTTGGCCCAGTGTCAGGCATGTTTAGCCTTCTATATTGGCAAAACAGAGAGGAGGCTTCGTGATCGTATCTACGAGCACATTTATGCCATTAGAAAACAAACTCGAGAGTGCTTTGGCTAAACACACCTTACAGTATCCTAATCATACTTTTAAATTGATGGTAATTGACCAGGTACTTCAGAATCCTCGAGGCGGCCCAGATATGTTAAAGTTGGAAGAACTAGAGTTAAGTTGGCAGATCAGGCTATATGCCTATAACACACCAGGGTTAAATGAAGGTTGCTCAATTAGTAGCATTTTAAAACTTAAAAGCTTACTAGATGAAATTTTTAAGGCTTAGTTAGTTTGTTATATACCATATTTATTTTATTATATTTTGTTTAGTTATAACAACACAATGTTATTTTTATTTCTATAGCAATATTAGTTTAGTGTTGATTAGTATCAATGAGGGTTTTTACTAGTTAGTGAGTGGTGCATGAAAATATTTTAAATGAACATTTTCCTTTAAATGCCTCTGTCAAACGTGTGGTTAATTGTTCTTGTATTTAAACATTTGTTATACGAGATTTTTTAATGTCTGAAGAAGTTTGCAATTTTGTCAAACGAAAAGCGCTTTTCTAGATTAGAATAAATATTTGGTTTATTTTTCGGGTACTGTTCCTCAGTTCTCGTCTTTTTGTCATATTTTATTAATGACACCACATATACTGAACCCACAGAAATAGTCAACCTGCTAGCTGACAGGTTCAGTGAAAACATCTAGTCCCCGTCCCAGCCAAATATCCCCCAAAGCATCCCTACCACCTGCCCTCCACCTAGCATCTCCAAGGAGGTTGTAAACACCCTCTCCAAAGCCAAAGACACTCTGTGGGTGCTGATAAATATCCCAGGCTGTGTTCTAAATGAATTAAAACAGGAACTAGCTGCATCACTGGGTACTCTTTAACCACAGTTTAAGCATTGGTTTTGCACCTGTTGAATGGATAACAGTAACCGTCATCCTGTTACATAAAGGAGGCACCTCCACAGACCCTGGGAACTACAGACCCATAAGCGGACCAGCCTAATCTGCAAGGCTATAGAAAGAATAATCATGGACCTTACCAAAGATACAGGAGACCTCTAAATGCTTGAACCAACCCAGTTTTGGCTGTGTTAAAGGAAGATCCTACCTCTTGAACTTTGAGAGGGTGACCACAGCCCTGAATGAAGGCAAATCCATGCATACAGCTTACCTGGATCTGGTCAAGGCCTTTGACACTATTCCCCACTAAGGCATCATTGATAGACTCACCCAGCTGAATCCAAAGGTAGCGAAAGTTTTGAAACATGAGGAGAATAAATCTAAAATGATCTCTTTGCTTTTATAGCAGATGAATCTCAGTGTTAAGCAGGAATGAAAATCAAACCAGAAGTAGATAAAAAATCAGGCAGCAACAGAATGCGTCAAAAACAAAATAAAGAATACAAGGTGAAGGACCAGATGAGAAGGAAGAAATGTTGAAAATGCATAAATATAGTTGCAAGTATAGAAAACTTCTGGAAGAACTTCATATCAATCAGGATTGAATGCAGAAATAGTTAAGGAGAGGCAAATTCAAACCAAGAGATGAAAGGTTAATATTGGTGGCCCAAGATAGTGGGCTACATATACACGTTGGTATACAAAGTCCACTGAACATCTGGGAGAAACAGACAAATGTAGGTTTTGTAAAACAGAATTAGAAACAGTTGCACACCTTGTTGCTGGTTGTGACATATTAATGGCAGAAGGACTGTATACTGAAAGGCAAGACCTTTGCACTGGGGAATGTGCATACATTATTGTACTTAAGTGGCTGAAAAACACTGGAAACAGACACAAAGCGTCACAGAAAATGATGAAGTCTACATCACATGGGATCACCCATTACCAACAGTTCAAAAGACAGATGCTAGAAAACCAAATATAGTGGTCCATGAAAAGAAGACAAAAGTAGCACTGACCATTGAAATCGCCACACCCAGTGACTACAGTGTCTTGTGTACAAAGAAACACAAAGTCTTAAAATATCAGGATTTGCAGGCAGAAATGACAGCGATGTGGAAGAAAGACATACAGACAGTTCCAATAGCAACAGGAGCAATGGGTCTTATAAAAAAGAATCTACAATCGTATTTAGATATGCTACCAATACATGTTACCCCATACGAATTGCAGGAGTCGTCATTACTGGGCACATTGCTGGTGCCGCAAAGAGCATTTCTGCCTGACAAAGATTTAAACAATACTAATTTCATGAACTTAAATTGTACTTTGACTTGGGAATGGGGTCCTTTCCAGTCATGGTATTAGAAACCCAAAATACTGGGAGAAATTAAAAACTGGAGATCAACCTGTATATTATCAGGTGGGTTGCAAACTGCTCACCAATAGAATGCACACAGTTAAAATAGGCGAATACCTCCACCAGCAGAACCGTAACCAGTGCTGCTCCACAGGTATCTGTGCTGGGGCCCCTATTGTTTGGGATTTACTTCTCAGATGTGCAGACTAAAACAAAAGGGCTATGGTCAACAAAGTTTGCTGATGATGGCAAACTGGGTGCGGTCATCAAGTCCCCAAACGGTGTCAACATCCTACAAGAGGGAATTAAACAACTGGTGCCAAAGTCATGGCTAAAACTCAATGCAACAACAATGCATCATCTCCTTCAGCAAGGGCAGCGTCCTTATAGATTACCACATTAAACACTACCAGCCTAAGCATGCAGTAACTGCTGATTTGGGACACAGGTTGACAGCAACCTTTCCTCTGAGCACCACATCTCCAGTGGTAAGAAAGGCTTTCTACATCACCCACCACGTACGTAAGGGCAATGCATCCAGAGCAAAAGAACTTATAACCCCCTTGTACTCCTCATATATCATGGACAATAATAGAGTACAATGCTATCTTTTGTATGTACCTTACCAGGCACCTGCCGCAACTGGAAAGACCACAAAAGTCTCTTACAAAGAAAATTCAGGGTTTTCAGCATATGTCATACGTTGACAGACTGAAATCACTGTCACTACACTCTGCGTCTTGCAGACTACTCAGAGGGGACCCCTGCCTTGCATACAAAGCAATCTCAGATCTTCCTCTACTGGAAATGCTACACATTCATAAATCAAATCAAAAAAGATGCACTTGTACTAGGGATCTCAACCTAGTATGAGACATCAACAGGACTTGCTGGAGAGACAAGCGCCTCACAGAAGTTACCTCTCCTCTGGAACAAGCTTCAATTCAGGTGAAACAGAGCCCCTCACCGACCCTATTTAAGCATAACTTGGATAACTGAACAGGAAACTGCAAATTCACCCACAAGTTTCATCTCTGTTCCAGTTGGACAGGGGCAGTACTTGCTTGACTTAATTCCGCTCAACACCTTGATATTCTAGAGAACAGAGGCTGTACTTAGACTAGTAAATACCTATAAACCTAACAACCACAAGGGCCTTTTTAAGCCTAGTCATGCATCCCAAATCTCAGATAAGTTCTGATACTCTTGATAAATGTAAGTATGGGCCTAGGAGATTAACCATTTACAGGTTACCTGTTTGCATCAGACACATAGGTGCCAAACCAGAGATAATTTCTGGTTTCCCATCCAACTGTCCAAGCTGCACTTGAATTGGATAAGGGAGGAACTCTGCTTCACATGGATGAGGAGCCTGTTACATAGACGGGGTAGTCTCTGGGATACATACCCATTTCTCCAGCAGGTCCTATTTATATCACAGGCAAGGTTTAAGTCTTTAGAATGATCTGGTACTATTTGTTTTGTGGATATGCAGGAGATCCATCAGAGTGGGTTCTGCCAATATCCTGTATGCCAGGCACAGATCTCCCCTGAAAAGCCTGTAGGAGACAGAATAAAGGGATAGGGCCTTGAGGCGGCCTGTATAGGACATATTACTTGTGCCCTGTATTCTTTTAGTGAGGAACCTCTGTGGACATTCCAGCTGTTGGATATGCCTAGCGTTACATACCAAAGGGGGCATTGTACTCAATGGCTTGTAAGCCATGTACTTGGCTAGGCTTGTAAGGGTCCTAGGGCCATTAGTCTAGTAACCTCCTATGAACACACCACAATCTTACATTTGTACCAATGCAGGATCTAGGTCTCTGGCTTGGGTGGCCATTCTGACCTCCCTGCACCAGCTCCCCACATCCTGACATTTACTGCCCTCCATATGATGCTATGTCAGCAGAACAGTGGCATGAGCTGGCAGCTGTCACTGTACCTTGCCCCTGCCTGCATCCTCAAGCACCCAAACCACTAATCAAAATCAGGTCACCAGGAGTGTAGTCAGGGCTTAATCTCTACATTTAGGGTATGTTACAGACACATACATTACAGAAGCAGGTAACCATGTTTTGAAACAACCACTCAGAGTGGGAGTGTTCCTGTTCTATGCAACACAATTTAAAACATTTCTGATTATAACCAAGAACTAAAAATCAAAGTTCAACATTTTGTTGAGCTTTCAACTAAAATGCACATCTTTTCTGCTAAAAGGTCTTTTGAATGAATTACACACAACTGAAATTATGTTTGTTCCCTATATCTGGACAACACAACTGTCCCTGCCTGCTAAAAAATCCTTAGTAGTTAAACAACCATTAAGTTATTGACATCCTCAAGCACTTGTTACATGGAGGAGATAGTACACAAATCACCAATCCACACAATCTGCCCCCCCCCCCCCAAAAAAAAAAAAGTCCACTGTACTGGCTCAGCACTCTTATTTTAGTTTTATTTCCACTGAATAAGAAAATATTCAGTTCCATTTTTACATACACCGGACTTGAATATACTTTGAAATTGATGGGCTCTGGCATGCTAATTGGCAAACAGAAAGGTCTTGCAAAATGCTAGACCAAGCCATCCAGTGAGATACAGATTCTCCAAACAAATTTTGGTTAATTTTAAATTAATATATCTAATACTCTTTGAGAATCTTATCAGAATTCAATTTACTCCCTACCTTCACACATGGGTGTTACCACAAATTAGCGAGGGGGGGGGGGGTGTCTGTCAAACTTAACTATTCAAAAATACCTGATCCACCTCCAATCATCTTAATGTACCCCATTCACAGCTTTAATCCTAGTTCTAACTAGCTGGCTGAGCTCAGTTAGCTAACAAATCCACTACTACCCAAGCAAGAAACTTGTTACAGGCTGCAAGTGATCACTGACACACTAGCCAGCCTATTTGTTTTTCACTACTACTCCTTCCAGCGAATCTAGCATCCAAAGTAGTGATGTTTGCACTATGCTCATGGGGGGGGGGGGGGATTACAGCAGGAGTGACAGCTAGCAGCTCAACGCTGGAATTGACAATCTAGATGAAAGCCCAGTGGAGACAGTATTTCAGCATTGTTTTTCCCTGTAAATATAGGAATAGAGGTATACACAATAAATCGACAGCTGTGTGTAAAAGGCAGCAAAAAATTGTCATCCAGGTGAACTTGATCATTTGAAAATGCTTGCAGCTTTTTTTACCCTTTTGCACACAGAAAAGAAAATTACTGAAAGGCTACAGCCCACTAGTCTACTGACTTGTCCCCTGGTGAGGACAACTGTAGCAGTATTTCGCAAATTACTGTTCTGGAATATGGTAGGGGATGGTAGACCTGGTGTAATATAACATGGATGACTACTGTACACCTCCGTGTACATCACACCATGCACAGACAGTCTGATCAGCATCTTAACTAAAGCATGATTCCCAGTTGCTGCACTCTTCACTGTAGGGCTTCACTTGTTGCCCAAGGAAACATGTACCCAAGGGCAGGGCAGGGCACTGTGTCTTAATTGGCAAGTAAGGAAAGTACACTTGTGTAAGATCCTACCATAACGGTAGATGCCCTTCTCTTCACTGCTGCAGTATTCTTTACAATACGGATCCTCTGCCAAGGCAGGCCCAATGTCCTTCCAATTTACAAAAGCCTTTAGGTTCCTTTAAGCTACTACGTACATCACATGTATGCTCCCCGCGAATAGCTTAGGGTATTATGGTGACATCCGGATGTACCATCCTCAGACCCGAAAGCCCCAAAAGGAACACCAGTCCAAAGGAAAAAAAGATAACCTGTACACCAAGAAGAGAAAAGAATCCTAGGGAAGGAGGAAGAGTGAATACTGCACCAGTGAAGAGGACATCTACAGTTATGGTAATATCTTAAAGAAATATACTATGTCCTTCCATTTTATTGTTGCAGTATTCATTGCAATAAGAGTGAAAAAGCTCAGAAAGAAGGGAGGGGAGGAGGATGGACCAGCAAAGCTTTCCAGGAACCCAGAAGAATGACCCTAGCAAAGCCAGCTCTAGCTCTGGAAATCGCATCCAACTTGCATTGCTTGGTAAATGTATGCACAGAAAACCAGGAAGCTGCCTCAAGAATAGTTAGTATCCAAGTCCTTGAAAACCGCACCAGAAGAAGCCATTGCCTTAGCAGAATAAGCCTTAACAGAAGAAAGGCTGTTACCATGAAAGGAATAAAAAAAATGGCCTTAGAAATCCATGAAGAAAAACAGTTTGGTTGGAAATAGCCAGTCTTGAGGATCTAGGATGAAAGGAAATAAAGCGCTGATCCCATTTAAGAAAAGTCTTAGTCTTAGCCAAATAAAATCTGGAATTGTCTATCCACATCCAAGGTGTGCAGCACCTTCTCGCTAACAGATTGTGGAGAAGGGTAAAAAAGTGGATAAATGGATAGAGTGATTCATTCACTCATTCACCACCTTGGAAATAAAAAGGATTAGTATGAAGGGACACCCTTGTCCTTATGGAAAAGGAAAAAAAGGTTTGAAGCTCGGATACCTGTCTGGCAGAAGTAGGAACCAACAAAAGTACAGTCTTCCAAGAACAACCCTGCAAGGAATCTCAAGCTGCAGGCTCAAAAGGAGCCTGAGTCAATTTTTTTTATAATAAAATTAAGATTCCCAGGGAGGAGGGGCAGGCTTCCTGGGAGATCAAACATGAAGGACACCTTTCAGAAAAGTTTAGCCTCAAATCTAACGGTTAAAGGAAGTGATAAAGGCAGACAACCAGACACAGCTGAGAACTGCGCCTTAACAAAAGAATATTGTGTACACTTACCATAATGTAGATGTTCAAGTGCATTCACTGTTGCAGTCATCACATTTGGGTTATCCTGCCAGGGGTAGCCCTCAATCGGCCTGAATACCAGAGGTTTAGTATTTCTGCATCGGTTGCTGTTGCCCCAGGACTGACGTCGGGTTGTCAGTCGTATAAAAACAGGCAGCCGATGTCATTACATCAGTTTTTCGTACCCCCAACAGGGAGCTAGGTTATGGTGGAGGAACACCACCAGTAGAAAGTAAATACCAACATTTCCTTGGAAGGAAAAAGAGAGATAGGAGACAAGGGGGATGGAGGGAGGGAAACCAGGGCTGCAACAGTGAATACACTACACTCAAACATCTACATTTATGGTAGGTGTACACAAGTGTACTATGTTCTTCGTGTTTCACTGTTGCAGTCATCACATTTGTGTCGATTCCCAAAGCTGAAAAGGGTGGAGGCAGTCAAGAAGACTGGGGGCTGGCTAAGATGCCCTGCAAGATTGTGGTGACAAAGCCTGCCCTGGATTTGGAGAAGACAGGCAGGTGGTAATGCTTGGTGAAGGTATGAACAGATGTCCATGTTGTAGCCTCCAGGATGTCCCTGGTGGGGGCCCCTCTGAGAAAAGCTTCAGAGGTGGAAGTTGCTCTTGTGGAATGTGTCCTGTCCCCCTTTGGGGGTGGTTTCCCATGTTGTTTGTAGCATAAATGGATGCAGTATGCTATCCATTTGGAGACTATTTGCTTGGATATGGCCTTGCCCTCTGCTCTTGCAGTGAAGCTGACTAGCAATTGATCAGTTTTTCTAAAAGATTTAGTCCTGTCCAGGTAGAATCTGAGTTATCTGTTCACATCTAGCGTGTGCAGAAATCCTTTCCCCCTTGTTTTGTGGGTTAGGGAATAAGGTGGGCAAATTAATGGATTGGTTGCAAGCCGCACTGGACACCACTTTAGGAATGAAGGATGGGTTAGTCCTGAGGGAGACCCTGTCAGCATGGAAAATGATGAAGGGCTCCACAGCCATAAGTGCTTGTAGCTCTGATGCTCTTTTAGCTGGTGATGGCCAGAAGCAAGGATGTCTTCCAAGAGAGAAATTTTAACTCTGCTGTAGCTGAAGGTTCAAAGGGGGGCAGCGTGAGCTTTTACAAGACAAAGTTAAGGTCCCAGGCTGGGGTAGGAGCTCTTCTGGGTGGCCTTAAGCTGTTAGCCCCTCTTAGGAACTGTTTGATGAGAGGGTGTGAGAATAGCAGTGGCTCTGTGCTGAAATGAGCAGATATGCCTGTGGCATGAATTTTAATAGAAAAGAAGGATAGACCCCTGTGTAGTAGGTCTGCCAGGTAATCCAGGATGAGAGGTAGGAGGGCTGTGCCGTTCTGGCTCCCTTAGCCTGGATCCAGGTGCAAAACCTTTTCCACTTGTCAACATAAGAGTTTCTAGTGCTGGGACATCTGGCCTCATATATAACATCTATAACTTGTTTGCTTAGGCTGGCAGCTTGAGGAGAGGTCAGGGAATAAGCCAGGCTGCCAGGCTGAGGGTCTGCAATTGGGGATGCATGGATTCTCCATTCCTCTGGGTCAGGAGTGTTGGGATCTGAGGTAGGTGCCATGGTGGCATGGGTGATAGGCTGTGCAGCAGTGGGTACCAGTGCTGGTGTGGCCAGTCTGGGGTAATCAGGATTGCCCTTGGTTTTTCCTCCCTTATTTTGAGCAGTACCCTTGAAATGAGTGGTAGAGGGGGAAATGCATAGACCGAGAGGTTTACCACTGAAAGAAGAGAGCATCCACTTTCCAGGCCTTGCTGTGACGTTGAAAAACCACAAAACAAATTGCAAACGAAGACAACCAGCCAGTAATTCCATCAATATTTAATATTCGCTTGCTGTGAGGTTCCCTGGTGCAGAATTTGCTGAGCTGATTGGAGTGGGAGGCAACGAGGTTTACTTTCGGGGTGCCCCATTTCTGGGTTACAAGGGTGAAGGTTCTGAGGTCTAGCTGCCACTTGTGTGAGTCTAGCAGGTTTCTGCTTAAGTTGTCTGCCAGTGAGTTTAGAGAGCCTGACAGGAATTGTGCTAACAGGTGTAGTTGCATGGCTGAAGCCATGTGCCAAAGGGTCATGGCAAGCCTGCAGACAGGAAAAGAGCGAGCCCCTCCCTGCTTGTTGATATACCACATCACTGTGGTGTTGTCTGTTTTGATCAGTGGTATAAGAATGTCCAGGTCCTGAGAGTGCTGACACCAAAGGCTTTTTAGGTACCACTGACGTTTCCTCATATGGAATGAGTAGAATGCAGGAGGCCATGAACCATAGAGCTTGCAGGATTTTCCTTGCAGATAACTGGGGTCTGGTGGCTAGTTGAGAGAAGTAGCCTGTCAGGTAAGCTTGTTTTTCTGGAGTACAGAATGCCATCTGGGATGCTGTGTCCAGGCTTGCTCCCAGGAATACGATGTTTGTGTGTGTGGGGACTAGTTTTGATTTATTTTCATTAATAGTATAACTCCAGTGAGGTCAGTAGGTCCTTTACAAAGGTCAGGTGCTGAAGCAGCTTTTCCTGACTGTCTGCCTGAATCAGGCAGTCGTCTAAGTATGGGTAAATTTGAATATTTCTTTGTCTGGAAAAAGCAATGGCCGGAGCCAGACATTTTGTGAAAATTCTGGAGCAGTAGATAAGCCAAAGGGAAGCGCAGAGAACTGAAGTGCATAGACCCTTCCCTGAAACATAGGCATTTCCTGCAGGATTCCCTGATTGGGATGTGTAGGTAGGCCTCTTTTAGGTCTAGGGTGGCTAACCAAGCATCCTTGGAAAGCATAGGAAGAAGCTGCTGGAGGGTGAACATTTTGAATTTTGGTATCACCAGAAAGGTGTTTAGAATGGATAGGTAGAGGATGGGGCACCATGTGCCCTCTTTTCTGGGTACCAGGAAGAGTCTGGAGTAGAAACCTTGGCCTATCTGTTCTGCAGGAACATGTTCTATAGCCATCATGGAGAGCAGGGAAAGGACTTGTTTTTTGGCCTCTGACCACTGGTTTGGAGGAAGATCTGGGAACCCTTTTGGGGTTGGCAGAGTGTGGAAATAAAATTTGTATCCCTGGGACACTATGTTGAGGACCCAGTGGTCGCTGGTAATGGTGGCCCAGTTGACTGCGTGGAAGGAGAGTTTTCCTCCTGGGGCAAGAGCAGGTGGGCAAAGGGAGGGGGTGGAAGTCTTAAGTCATTGTGAGTTCTTACCATAAGGGGGTGGCTTTGCACTCCCTGTTTTTGAAGAGGAGGAACTCCATTGCTTAGATCTCTGCATTCTCTGGGGCTGTTGTCTGTGGGGTCTGCTTCCCCTGGGTCTGGGTTGAGTTGGCCTGGAGAGGGCAGGAAAGGACCAGTGCTTGGAGGGGCAATGTCTACTGGACCTCAGAGGCTGGACCTGTAAGAAGTCTGTCTGCATAGATTTAGCTTTTTCTTCCATCTTTAAGACCTCTTCTGCCTTGGTGCCAAATAAGTTGTCTTTGTTCAAGGGTGCATCCAATAATTTGGATTTGACATGGTCTTACAAGGTCTGTTCCTTAAGCCAAGCATGCCTTCTAATGACAGAAACGGTGACTGCTGCCCTGCAAGATGCTTCTAAGGTGACAAAAACACATTGTACGGTGTGCTTAGTTACTTGACATGCAGAATGCATAAACTCTTGTAACTCTATTTTCTGCACAAGCAGGAAAAGAAGATATTTTTTGTTTGAGGAGTTCCATGGTATGTTGCTGATACTTCAGCATGTGGAACTGACAATTTAATGCTCTAATAAGAAAGAGTAGCAGAGGTGTATACTTTTTTACCCCATCAGTCTAATGCTCGGGAATCCCTGTCTGAGGGGGTGGGATTCTTAGCTGAGGTTGCTTTGATTCCTTTAGGTCCTTGAGAGACTACCTTGGGGGCAGCAGTAGGATTTTTGAAAAGAAATCTGTGAGAGTCAGGGACTCTAATACCTGTCAGGTTTCCTAGGAGCAGGAGGGAGGGTATCAGGAGTCAGACTGGATTCCATAAAAACAACATCCACAACATCCAGGACAGGAGGAATGGCCAGAGGTCTGTGCTGTGATATATCTAAGAATTCCCAGAGCCTCTTTTTAGACTGAGGATAGTCCTGACATTCCCACTGGAAATGCTCACTTAAGTATATAGGTTTCCCCAAAGGAAAAGTCCTCGGGTGGAGAGGCTGAAGGGATGGATTCCTGTGCATCAGAATCCTCATAAAAAGAGAGGGGTTGTATATCTTCATATTCAGATGCATCAGAGTCATCGGACTCCTGTTCAGATAAACTACTGGAGACGAGTCTCTCTTCCTTTTGGAAGGGGTAGGCTTGGCTTCCCCTAATAAGCATTATAAGGTCTTCCGCCATTTTAAGCATTTGTGACTGAGGCAAGGAAGCAGGTGTCTGAGCTTGGGTGGTCATTTATTTGTGGTGTGGTTCGTTCCCTGGGCCTTGGAAAAGTACAGTTTTGTACCTACCATAAATGTAGATGTTAGAGTGCTAATACAGCTGCAGTAATCCCATATGGGTTCTCTGCCGTCAGGCGGGTCCTCGGTCGGCCGAATTCCAAAGTCTTGGTCCGGGGTCGGTTGTTGTCGCTTTCTTTCCTGACGTCAGTGCGACAGGGGTATACAAGACACAGCCGACGCCATATTCTCCAGTCTTTCTTGCCCCAGATGTAAGGTGGCCCCAGAAGGAAGGCAATACATAAATTATATATATATATATATATATATATATATATATATATATATATATATATATATATATATATATATATATACACATACACACATATATACATATACAAGAAATGCAATGTAATAAAAAAAAAAAAAAAAAACAGTAATTGCAAGCAAATACACCATAGGAGGATAACCCAAATTAGGTTGTAAGAAGGGGTGTTAGCCACTAGTCCTTTACCAAGAGGGGAAGGAGGGAGGGAACCTAGACTGCAGCTGTATAAGCACTCTAACATCTACATTTATGGTAGGTACAAAACTGTACTATGTTCATTGTGCATACAGCTGCAGTAATCACATATGGGTAGAATCCCAAAGCTACGCACAGGGTGGTAGGCACTAGGTGGAACTGGGATGAGCTAGCATGCCCTGCAACACAGCAGTGGCAAAGCCTGCTCTAGTTTTGGAATATAAAGGCAGGTGGTAGTGTTTTGTGAAGGTATGTACAGAACTCCAAGTGGCAGCCTCTAAAATATCTTTGGTAGGAACTCCTCTAAGGAAGGCTGTAGAGGTAGCTGTGGCCCTGCTGGAGTGGGGTCTGATGCCAGTAGGGACAGATTTCCCATGATAGGAATAACAAAACCGTATGCAGTGGCCTATCCATTTTGAAATTGTCTGTTTGGTAATAGGCTTCCCTTGAGCTCCTACAGCATAGGACACAAAGAGTTGTTCTGATTTCCTGAAAGGCTTTGTTCTGTCCAAATAATAACGTAGCTGTCTATGGATGTCTAAGGAGTGTAGCAGCCTTTCCCCTTGGTTTTGAGGATTTGGGTAAAAGGTAGGCAAGTGAATGGCTTGATTTAAAGCTACCCTGGATACCACTTTAGGCATAAATGACGGGTTGGTTCGAAGGGTAACCCTGTCCTGATGGAAGATGAGAAAGGGCTGTACAGCCATGAGGGCTTGTAGTTCTGAAACCCTACGAGCTGAGGTTATGGCCAGAAGGAAAGCTGTTTTCCAGGACAAGTACTGCAAATCTGTTGAGGCAGCTGGTTCAAAGGGAGGCAATGCTCATTTTTCTAGAATGTAATTAAGATCCCAGGCTGGCACTGGTTGTTTCCTTGGTGGTCTTACATTCTTAGCCCCTCTGAGGAATTGTCTTAAAAGTGGGTGAGAATAACGGTGGATCCGTGTTGAATTCTGCAGAAATGGCTGAGGCATGGATTTTTATGGAGGAAAAAGAAAGTCCACTGTTCAGCAGCTCAGCTAGATACTGTAACACCTGAGGCAAATTCAGTTTCCTAGGGTCCTGGCCTTTTTTCTCATTCCAAGAGCAAAACCGTTTCCATTTTGCGGAGTAAGCCTTTCTAGTAGAAGGCCTTCTAGCCTCCAAAATGACATCCTGCACCTCTTTGGGGAGTAGGGTCTGTTGTGATGTTAAGGAATTTTCCATGCAGCGAGATTGAGGGTTTTCAGCTGACTGTGAAGAGTTTTGTAGCTGTGCTGAGTCAGCAGAAGAGGCATTAGAGGTAGGGGCCAGGGAGGAGTATGTGTTAGGCTCCTCAGGAGTGGGTACCAGTGCTGTCTTGGCCAGTCTGGAGCAATCAGTATCATCTTCGGTCTGTCTGCTCTTGCTTTCAAGAGCACCTTGGGCAGAAGAGGCAGAGGTGGGAAGGCGTAAACTGTCCATGTTGTCCAACTGAATGAAAGGGTGTCCACTCTCCAGGCCTTCGGATGAAAGGTCCTTGAACAAAACTTTTCCAATTGATGATTCCTGTGGGAGGCGAAGAGATCTATGTCTGGCCTCCCCCACGCTTGGATTATCCTTGTAAAACACTTGAGGATGCAACCTCCATTCGTGTGGATCTGTCATATTTCTGCTTAGATTGTCTGCCAGCGTGTTTTCCAAACCTGGCAAGTACTGTGCTTGAAGCTCGATTTGCCATTCCAGAGCCAAGTTCCAAAGTGTCATGGCTAGTCTGCACAGGGGGTATTGAATGTGTTCCTCCTTGATTGTTTATGTACCACATTACTGTGGTGTTGTCTGTTCTTATCAATAATTGTCCTGAATGCAGGAGGTCCTTGAAAGCTGTAATTGCATTTATCACTGCTAGCATTTCTTTCCGATTGATGTGAAGGTGCTTTTCCTTTTGGGACCATTTGCCCTGAATGCACCTGCCAGTCATGTGCGCCCCCCAGGCGTAATCTGAAGCGTCTGTTGTGATGACTTGATTTGCTTGAGGCTTGCAGAATGGGAGACCTGTGTTTGTTTGACAAGCTTGGGCCCACCATAGAAATTCCTTTTGTAAACATGGAATTATTGGTATTATTGTTTCCAAACTGTGACTGTGTTGAGACCATAGGTTTTTTAGGTACCATTGAAGTTTCCTCATATGCAACTTTGCACATGGGATTAAAAGAATGCAAGATGCCATGAAGCCCAGAGCCTGCAGGATTTTCCTTGCAGTAAGCCTGGTACAATTTGCTAGCATTTTGAAGTACTGAGTTAGTTGCCCTGTTTTTCTGGCGCAAGATAGGCCATCTGAGTGTTTGTGTCCAAGTTGGCACCCAGGAAGGTTATTTTCTGAGATGGTGTTAGCCTGGATTTCTCTTTGTTGATTGTGTATCCCAGAGAATTCAGTAACCGTATTGCATAAGCCAGATGTTCCAGAAGTATGTGCTTGCTGTCCGCTTGGATCAGGCAGTCGTCCAAATAAGGGTAAATTTGTATCCCTTGAAGTCTGCAGTAGGCAATTACTGATGCCAGGCATTTCATGAATACTCTGGGCGCAGTAGATAAGCCAAAGGGCAATGCAGAGAACTGATAGTGGATTGAACCTGCAAGAAATCTGAGGTATCTTCTGCAACTTTGTCTGATTGGGATATGCAGGTATGCCTCCTTGAGGTCCAATGTTACCAGCCAAAACTCCTTGCCCAGCATGGGAAGAAGCTGCTGTAATGTGAGCATCTTTAATTTTGGTACGATTAAGAATGTGTTTAGGATGGATAAGTCCAAAATGGGTCACCAGTCGGTTCCTTTCATTGGTACCAGAAATAGCCTGGAATAAAAACCTTGACCTTGTTCGTGAGTAGGTACCTCTTGAATAGCTTTCATGTCCATGAGCTTTGAAATTTGTAGTTGTGCCTCTGCCCTTTGATTGTGTGGCAGGTTTGGCATGCCTCTCATTTTTGGGAGGGTGTGAAAATTAAATCTGTAGCCTCTGCTTATAACATCCAGGATCCATTTGTCTGTTGTAACAATATGCCAATTTCTTGTAAATAATGCCAGCTTTCCTCCCAAGGGTGCTGCCAGCTGAGACTTGCTTGGCATGAAAAGAAGGAAGTCATTGGGTTTGTTTTCTGTATTGTTGTGCACTGTCTTCGCCACCTCTTGGTGCTGGAGTTTGCCATTGTCTGCCTCTATATGATCCCTGAGATTGTCCTCTGCCCTTGTTAAGCCTGTATCTACCTCTTTGGGGCTTGTCTGTGGCTGGAAAGGACCAGTTTTTTGAAGGCCAATTTCTGCTAAAACGAGGTGGTTGTACCTGTAGAAAAGCCTTGACAGTTTGCATAGATTTAGCTTTTTCTTCCATTTTCCGTAGTATCTCCTCAGCATTAGTACCAAATAGTACATCCTTTTGTAAAGGAGCATCTAGTAGTTTAGCTTTAACATGATCAGGTAAGCTTTGCTCCCTAAGCCAGGCATGTCTACGAATGACTGATCCTGTAACAGCAGCTCTACTTGAGGCCTCTAAGGCATCATAGCCACATTGTAAGGTGTGTTTACCCACTTGTTCTGCACTATGCATCATATCCTGCAATTCCTTCAAATCTGGTTGTTCAGGTTGAGACATTTTATTTCTTAATTGTGATAACAGAAACTGCTGATATTTAAGCATATGGAACTGACAATTTAAGGCCCTCATGGCTAGGGTGGCCGAGGTGTATACCTTTTTTCCTCACCTTTCTAAGGATCTAGATTCTCTTTCGGAAGGTAGTGGATTCTTGGCAGTAGAGACCTTCATCCCCTTGGGGCCTTGAGAAATGGTTTCAGGGTCAGCATTATGGCTTTTGAAAAGAAATTGGTGAGAGTTAGGAACTCTGTAGTACCTATCAGGTTTGACAGGGGCAGGAGGCAGGGAATCCGGATTAAGACAAGCCTCCGAGTAAACATCATCCAGTATGTCCAAGACAGGAGGAATAGCTAAAGGTCTGTGTTGAGGTAACAAAAGAAATTCCCTAAGCCTTTTCTTGGAATCAGAAAAGTCTTGGCCTTCCCAATGGAAGTGTTCCCTCAAAGTGTGCAAGGTTTCCCCAAAAGAAAAATCCTCTGGGGGAGATACAGAAGGAATGGACTGTTCTGCATCAGAATCTTCATAAGGGGAATACGAGTGTTCCTCTACATCAGAATGTTCTGAGAAAATGGAACCCTGTTCAGAAGAGGGAGAATCTTCCTCCACTCTGGGTCTCTTGTCTGGAGGGGGTTGGGAACCCCTGATAAGGGTAATTAAATCCTCAGCCATTTTAAGCATCTGCTTTTTAGGCATGGGGCCTGGAGATGGGCCCTGTGCAACAGGCCTCTTGGGATGCATGGCTGATTTGGACTTAGTAAAGGCCTTAATGGAAAAGGAAGATGAGGGCCTAGACACACCCTGGGTGGAAGTGTACCTGTCCACATTAGAAGGCTCAACACTCACAGAGGCTTCGGTGGTTGTAGTCTGAGTAAGGGCCGAGGTACCTGCGGTCTCGGGTACAGAAGACACCGCCAAGGAAGTGTCGTCGGTAGTCAGGGACTGCATAGGCGTCTCGCTGAGAACCGGACCACGTGTAGCCGGTTTTGGCGTGGTGTCAGTGGAGACCGTGGACCTCGCGTGTCGGTCCTTGTCCTTGCGTTTTTTGGACAAAACGGTAGTCGGAGTCTCAGATGACATTTTATAATCAAAAGCTTTACCAAAATAGTGTTGGGCGAACTCCGCCCGACGCTTAATAGTGCGCTTATTGAAAGTAGCGCAAAAGCGACAGCCCGAGACGTTGTGGTCTGGGCCTAAACAAGGTATGCAGAGGGAAAGGAAATCCTTATGCGGTATTTGCTTCCCACAAGAAATACAATTGTTAACTTTGTCTGATATCGGTCTGAGGCAAGAAAAGTTTCCCCAACGGGGTACTTAGCTTTAATGAAGACTTCGGTTTCCAATTTTTTGTAAATTCAGGAGCTGGCCGACCGGCACTTGCTGCTTCTGCTTCGGTCACCGCGCGGCAAAAAAGACAGGAGAATATGGCGTCGGCTGTGTCTTATATACCCCTGTCCACTGACGTCAGGAAAGAAAGCGACAACAACCGACGCCGGACCAAGACTTTGGAATTCGGCCGACCGAGGACCCGCCTGACGGCAGAGAACCCATATGCGATTACTGCAGCTGTATGCACGATGAACATCTCTGTTTTCAAAAGAACTGAAGACGTGAAAGAAGTTGGTCTGTGTCAAGTATCGGTAGTGCCAAGTACTTCCTCGGAAGCCGGTGCCGGCTCAATGGCTCCGGACCCATCCAAGGTAGAGACATCCGCAGGATCCTTATTCTAAGAAGAGTCTCGCAGCATACCAGACTCTGAAAGGGTCTCAGTAGTGGCCTGTGAATCCACAGAACCGGGCATCAGGAGCTGCAGAAGCGCCTCGATGAGGACCAGAGAACTGACAAGCGTCGGCAGCAGTTTTGGACCCGTGGCGGTTTGTCTGTCTTTATCCTTACATTTTTTCAGAAGATCAGTAGTAGGATGGCTTACTGAAGCCATATTGGAATTAGAGGACTGAGAGCGAAAATATCTAGCTACAATAAGGGCCTGAAGACAAAGTTGTGGCATTGAACAAAGCACAAAAGCGATAGCGGGGGACGTCGTGGTCTGGGCCTAAACAGATGATGCAGTAAGAATGGAAGCCCCCGTGTGGTATTTGCTTTTCACAAGCGAGACAACGGTTAACTTTTTCTGACATCAGAGTAAAAAAAGGATCCCCAACGGGGTACTTAGCTTTAGAAGACTTCAACTTCAGTTCGGAATCAAAAACTCAGGTAGCGGCCGACCGGCACTCATGCAAACTGCTTCAGGCTCCTCGGCAAGAAAGACTGATGTAATGATGTCAGCTGGCTGTTTTTATATCACTGACGACCTCATGTCAGTCCTGAAGTGACAGCAACCAACGCAGAAATACTAAGCCTCTGGTATTCGGGCCGACTGAGGGCTACCCCTGGCAGGATAACCCAAATGTGAGGACTGCACCAGTGAAACACGAAAAACATCCAAAGGAACATCCATAGAAAGTGGATCCAGGTTACAAGAAAGACACCAAACAAAAAATCTCTTCCACTGGGAGAATGACTTCCTAGTTGTGGGCTTCCTGGCCTCCTGCAGGACCATAAGCAGGTCTTCAGAAAAAAAGGTGCATGTATGGAAACAAAATCCTATCGCCCACAATGTCAGTTGAACAGTGGACAGGTGAGGATGGGTGAGACATTGCTTGTCTTGTGAATAGCTCCCCCCTGTGAGGTAACTTGTGATGACTGCCCTTGGCTGTATGCAGAAGAGGGAACCAATGCTATCTGGGCCAAAAGGAAGTAACCAGCCAGATTTTGGGAGCATACCGTTATATTTTGAACAGGACTTTTGGAATGAAGGAAGAGGGGGAAGGTATAAAGAAACATTCCCTTCCAAGAAAAAGAGAGGGCATCCACCTTCCAGACTAGAGGACTTGGGACTCTAACACATAATACAGGAAGTTGCCTGTTCAGAGGGGAGGCAAAATGATCTACTTGAGAAGTACCCCACTGGTGGACAATGTCCAGAAACATTCCTGTGGGGCATCCATTTGTGCGATTGTGTTATAGACCTGCTCAGAGTCTGCCATAATGTTCTTACCTGAGGGAATGTAAACTGCCTGAAGAGTTACATGGTATTGTATAGCTATTTCCCACACTAAAACAGCCAACTGGCAAAGGAGGCAAGATCTCATCCTCCCTTACTTGTTGGCATACCACATCACTGTGGTGCTGTCTTGTAAACACCTTGAGGAGCCCTAGGGAAAACAGAGGGTGAAAAGCCAGCAGAAAAGCTCTCATCTCTTTTACACTGATGTGGTATTTCCTTTGTTGAGGCAACCAAGGACTCCGTATCTTTAGATGGCTGAAGGACACTCCCCACCCCACATCTGAAGTGTCTGAACAATTCCTGACAGGGAAGAGAGGGTTGGAAAGGGAGCCCAGGACTGAGAATCAACTTCTGAATCCACCACTGAAATTCCAGTTTGAGGCATGGGAGAAGAGGAACTATGTCATTCAGAGGATGAGAATACAGAAACCAAACTGACTTTAGTGATCACAAGTTTTCTCATGTGGAATTTGGCAAAAGGGGGGTATATAGGAATATTGGAGGCCATAAAATGTAGAGCTCTTGGAAACGCCTTTGCTGTGATTAAGACCAAAGGAACTGAAAGAAAGAAATGAGTGTCAAAGCCTTGGGAGGAGACAGGGATGCCAGTATTGGAATAGTCTGGTCCTGTACCCCAGGAATACATGATCCTGTGAAGGAGTCAGAAAGGACTTTTGGAAATTTATAGTGAACTCCAGGCTTTGCAGGAGAGAAATGGCAAAGTGAATATGCTGGAATAGAATCTCTGGACAGGATGCCTGCAGCAGGAGATGATCTACATAGGGAAGATATCTCTACCCCCCCACACCTTAGCCTGCAAAATCAACCACATGAGCGAAGTATTTGGTGAATACCCTTGGGGCAGTAGAAAGGCCAAAGGGCAAAGCAGAGAACTGAAAATGCCAGAAAGCAGCAGAGAAGCATAAACACATTCATATTCATCACCTTTTCAGGAAGTGAAAATAAGTATCCTTGAGATCCAGAGATACTAGCCTGAGGAACCAGTAGATGGGAACATAATTTGAAGGGACAACATTTGAAAGGAATGGACCTTCAAAAAGGTGTTTAAATGAGAGAGGGTTAGACTGGATCTACAAGTACCCTCTTTCCTGGGATCCAAAAATATTCTGGAGTAAAACCCCTTCCTCTTTGGGAAACTGGAACTTCCTGAATAGTTCTAAGAGTGCAGGAGTTATAAGATCCTGAAGCACCCCTAGCAGAAAGCCATCTGTTCCTGAAGAGGGTGAGGAATGCCCCTGAAAGAGGGAAGAGATTTCCAGACCATGCAATACCTAGTCAGATAATGGAAAGAATCAGGAATACAGAGTAATCTTTAACCAAAATGGAAGAGAGAAGGAAAGACTAAGAGAAAGAGTAAAGTGACTGAGAAGAACAGGATTGTCAAGACAACACCTGGTCCGTCAGGAAAGGAGATTTCTGGGTGAAAGGAGTCTGGGTAGCTTTAACAGCAGGAGCCCTTTTACCCTTGGGAGAAGTCAAGACTGGCTGCAAACAAAGGCCAGTTTATTAGGGTAATTTCTTTGAAACTTAGCCAAAGGAGAAACAATAACACTGCCAAAACAACTCAGAAGGCTGCAAGAACATTTTGTGCAACTTTTAAGTGTATTTTCTACTACTTTTAAAGTGGATTTTAACAAGTTATACTAAAATAAACGGGGGTTTGTTTTTTGGATGATCTTGCAGCCTTCAGAATTTCTTTGTCATAGTTTGTATTCCTGTCTTCAGTTTACTCAAACAAAAAGATGTTTAAGTTCCCGCAAAGCATTGCCCTTATCCTAACAAGGCTTAAATCAGCAGCAGCTGCTCCAAGTATGTGTTTTCTATCCAGAGGAGCATCCATTAACTTGATCCTGAACATCAACGGGCAGAGGTTGAAGCTGAAGCCAGGAATATCTCATTACAGAAGCAAAAGCAACAGCTCTGGAAGAAGCACCTGCTGCATCATAACCTCATTTAATAGAATGGCGAGCCACCTGAGACAAGGAGAGAGTAGACATCCTCCCTTCAGAATCAGGAAGGTCAGAAATAATCCGGCAGGCCTGCAAAGGAAGAGCCAAAATATATCTAGACATATTTGTCTGGTAATTGACAGCCCTAAAGCCAAGATAGCAGAGGTATAAAACCTTCTTACCTAGCCTTTCCATAGTCCTACTCTCTTGGTCAGAAGGAAGAAACTTTGTAGAAGGCAGTAACTGAGATGGCTTGTCAGATGCCACAGACACCACACAGGGGTCAACTGAATGACACCTACAAAGGAATTTGCAATCTTCAGGCAACATGTAAAACCTATTAGTTTTTTTTGGGAGCAGAGGGCTGGGAGTCTGGAGCCTGAGATGCAGTAGAAAAGGCATCCAAACAAGACAGCCAAAACAAGAGGGACAGCAGAAAATCTGGGAGGGTCCATTTGCAGAAGCATTTAATACCTCTTCTACACCTCAGAATCCGGAGTACAGTCGCATTTAAAACAAATTCCTTCATCCTGGAAATTGTATCCCCTAAGGAAAACTCCTCAAAAAGAGTGCCAGGACTTGTAGACTCCTGTTCCTCAAAACCAGAGTCCAAAGGGGAAGGAATCTGGGATGAATAAAGTAAGGGATTCCTCATCTGAATCCACTTATTCCTCAGAGGAATCCTGTTCCCTACTTCCTGCACAGTAGAGGACCAAGGTGGAGCAGGAACAGAAACTCCTTGAAGTTTCAAGGCCAAGAGGAAATTAAACAAACCCAGAGTGAAATACTGCCATTCACTGTGAGGGTCCTTAGTTGAAGGAGAAACGTGCTTAGTTTCTTTTTCAGAGGGACGCTTGGCCTTGTAAACCTTAGAAGGTTCAGACATCGGATGACATCCCACAATCATAGTCGGAACTTCCTCTAACCAGAATCTGAGGAACACCCCTAGGCCCTTTGGTAATAATCAGCCACAGTTCCACCTGAACATCCAAAGCAGATGTCTGCGAGGCCTCCGGAGACATGTGCAAGGTCAGATCCATGCCAGGCTCCAAAGGGGTCACGGCAGAGGAATCCAGAGGAGCCAGGTGTTTCTCTGTGCTTTCAGTAGCTTTGGGAGAGATGGCTGGCAGAGGTGGTACAGCAGAAGAATCAGACCAAGACATCTTGGCCTTCTTCACAGAGAGCTGACCCTCAGTGCGGGAAGTTCCTTCCATAGTGTCTGTCACTAAGGGCTTAAAATGTTGATTCTCCAAATACAAGGCCAAAGAGGAAAGCAGAGTATGGAGCTTTTGGGACAAAAGTCTGACAAATGGAACAGGATGTATGGTTGTGGGAAGCAAGACAAAATAAGAACTACTCGCGACTGTCTTTATGAGGAATCTGTTTCCCGTTTTGGCATTTACCCTTTCTGGATGAGATGAAATCCCCCAAGCAACAAACAAATGGAAAGAAAGATAAGAACAAAAACCCCAATGGGGCACTCATCTGGAATGGCTTGGTGAACCAGCAACAAAGTGCGCATTCAGACATATGATCGAACAGTGGTGTTCAGACTGGCGGCAAAGAAGTTCCGAAGATGGTACATCAGAACGTCACCTTTATGTCCTACGCTAAATGCAGGGAGCATGTGTGATGTACAGCATACTGGCCAGACATTGGGCTGCCCTTGGCATGGGATCCCTAATGTAAAGGCTACACCAACAGTGAAACGGAAGGACATCATCTTCTTTCGGCTGCTCCCATTAGGGGTCGCCACAGCAGATCAACCGTTTCCATTTCTTCCTGTCCTTTGCATCTTGCTCTGTCACACCAACTACCTGCATATCCTCTCTCACCACATCCATAAACCTTATCTTAGGCCTTCCTCTTTTCCTGTTACCTGGCAGCTTCATCCTTAGCATCTTTTTCCCAATATACTCTGCATCCCTCCTCAGCACATGTCCAAACCAATGTAATCTTGCCTCTCTGGCTTTGTCTCCAAACCTTCCAACCTGGGCTGACCCTCTAATATACTTATTCCTAGTCCTGTCCATCCTCGTCACACCAAGTGCAAATCTTAACATCTTCAACTCTGCCACATCAAGCTCCGACTCCTGCCTTTATGTCAATGCCACTGTCTCCAACCCGTACAACATAGCTGGTCTCACTACCCTCTTGTAGACCTTCCCTTCCACTCTTACTGGTACTCGTCTGTCACCTGACACTCTTCTCCACCAACTCCATCCTGCCTGTACTCTCTTCTTCACCTCTCTTCCACACTCCCCATTACTCTGAACTGTTGATCACAAGTACTTAAACTCATTCACCTTCGCCACCTCTACTCCCTGCATCCTCACCATTCCTCTATCCTCCCTCTCATTCACACACATATATTCTGTCTTAGTCCTGCTGACCTTCATTCCTCTTCTCTCTAGAGCATATCTCCACCTCTCCAGGGTCTCCTCCACCTGTTCCCTACTCTCACTACAGATCACAATGTCATCTGCAAACATCATAGTCCACAGGGACTCCTGTCTGATCTTGTCTGTCAACCTGTCCATCACCATTGCAAATAAGAAAGGGCTCAGAGCTGATCCTTGATGTAATCCCACCTCCACCTTAAACGCATCAGTCACTCCCACCGCAAACCTCACCGCTGTCACACTACCCTCATACATATCCTGTACCACTCTTACATACTTCTCTGACACTCCTGACTTCCTCATACAATACCACAACTCCTCTCTAGGCACCCTGTCATATGCTTTCTCTAAATCCACAAAGACAATGCAACTCCTTCTGACCTTCTCTGTACTTCTCCATCAACACTCTCAGAGCAAACATCGCATCTGTAGTGCTCTTTCCTGGCATGAAACCATACTGCTGATCACTAATCATCACCTCCCTTCTTAACCTAGCTTCCACTACTCTTTCCCATAACTTCATGCTGTGACTGATCAATTTAATCCCTCTGTAGTTGCTACAGCTCTGCACATCACCCTCATTCCTAAAAATTGGTACCAAAACACTTTTGCTCCATTCCTCAGGCATCCTCTCACTTTCCAAGATTTCATTAAACAATCTAGTTAAAAACTCCACTGCCATTTCACCTAAACACCTCCATGCTTCCACCGGTATGTCAGCTGGACCAACAGCCTTTCCGTTCTTCATCCTCTTCATAGCTATCCTTACTTCCTCCTTGCTAATCCACTGCATTTCATGATTCACTATCCTCACATCATCCAACCTTCTCTCCATCTCATTCTCTTAATTCATCAACCCCTCAAACTACTCTTTCCATCTGCTCAACACACTCTCCTCGCTTGTGAGCATGTTTCCCTCATTATCCTTTATCACCTTTACCTGCTGCACATCTTTACTAGCTCGGTCCCTCTGTCTAGCCAATCGGTACAGGTCCTTTTCTCCTTCCTTAGTGTCCATCCTTTCATACAACTCTTCATATGCCTTATCCTTAGCCTTCACCACCTCTCTCTTTGCCATGCACCTCATCTCCTTATACTAGTCTACTTTCTTCATCTCTTTGACAATCCCACTTCTTCGCCAACCTCTTTCTCTGTATACTCTCCTGTACTTCTTCATTCCACCACCAGGTCTCCTTGTCCTCCTTCCAGATATCACACCAAAGCACCCTTTAGCCATCTCTCTTACTAGCTCTGCTGTAGTTACGCAGCTATTCAGTAACTCTTCACTGCCACCCAGTGCCTGTCTGGGGACTAAAAAGAAGGCACAAAGAACTCGGCTGCAGGACAAAACATCACTTTAATCCAACAAGTCGCAAACAGAAATAACGCTGTGTAACCTGTTCCTCTTACTTCATCAGATAAAATTGATCTCATTACACAAATATATAACCTAACCCATTTAAATGAACCAATAAAAAACAATGTTCATTAAATATATGTGGAGTAATCAATCATGAAAGACATGAAATAAACAGTTTAAAATGCATAAAAGGACATAAATGTATAAAAATGTGTGATAAATGTATACACATGTAGAAGCCTTGAATGTATATACATACAATATATAATAAAACCTTAATTAAAAATCGAAAAACCTAAACATGTACTGAATAGAATACAATGAATCAAACTACACTAGCACCATCTGGTGGAAAAACACACATTACATTTAAAATTCACACTTTACATGTAAAATTCAGAAAAAATGAAAACGCATACCCCTAAAAATGACATTAAATAAATAAATACCTATTGAATGTAAATATATATATATAAATTTTTTTATGGTTGCATAAAAATTTAACAATGTTATAATTTGGCAGACCTTAATTTCAGAACAGGTTTTATAGTTAAAAATTCATCAAGACCTGGAGGGTTACTGGCATCTAAAACTATTTGCCAGTATAACTAACTACCTGTATTCCAAGGATGTACAAAATCTAGTTAAAAGTACTATTTTAACATTTCAGCAAATTAAATATAATTTTTCTTCTCAAAATTAAATATTAACCAAGTCAACTCAAAGGCTGCTTTGATTCAATACAAAGAAATGACTCATATCAGCACACATAAGATTTCTGCAGACCTGACCTCACATGTAGTCCACGCAACTACACCAAATTATGAATTACTACCAGAGAATGCAGTATCTCAGGTTTCAAAAAAAGCAACCCAGTGGCAAGAGACCCCACTCAAAAAAAGCTACACACACACATATCTAAACATGTATTTTTACTAACATTATTACATTGTCAACACAAGCTGGTTCCTTCTAACCAAGGGTCATCAAGGAATTCCTCACTCATTACAATTCCACAAAGCACTAGCAGCACTGAAAGAAACCAAAAGCCTTGGGTCCATCTCACTCAGTATGAGAAGACACCACCTGGCTGTCATATCAAACAAGGGTAGACAAGTGCTAGAAATTGTTTCCAACACAACTATACACAAATCAAAAGCTTGATTACAGCTCTCCCAACTTGAACTGTGAAACAAAGGCACTAAAAACTTTCCACCTGAGTAAAAAGAATTCGCAACTGAAGACCGCGTACAGAAAAAAACTGATGTTCTGCTGTACCAAAGAAACTGGAAGAAAATATTGCATTATTATTTTTTTATAAAAAAAACACAAATATGCATGTGGACAGGTGTTCCAGAGCAGGATTCATTAATTAAGAGGGCACATTAAGTGTATGCTTCAAATCTGGCCATAAGAAAGCAGCCAATACCAACATTAGAAGAGATGCAAGTATACCAACAGAAACAGATGCTCCTGGCAAAAACATGGCAGTAGAGAAAGTATTAAAAATCTATGAAAGCACAGTGTTTGTAGAAAATGGTTATTTATTGGATAAATGGTTATTTATTGGATATGAGGCAGAAGAGAAGAAAGTTTATCCCATCAACCAGGGAATATCTGGAGGCAGGTCCAAGTTTCAAGCTGCATCCTGCTATCTTCAGAATATTTTTCCTGTAGGATCAGACGTTTTTTAATGCAGAACAGGCCAAGGAGGAAATGTAAAAAATTAACAGTAAGCAGAAGGGGACTCTATCTTACTTTTCTGATAAAGCCCATAGACAGACTTTGCAACAATTGAAAAGGTTTCGCTACCAAAGCAAAAAGTTTGGAAGACAGAAAAAAGCACAGAAGCTGACTAGATTAATCAGGAGTACATTGGACTTGAACCTGGGACTGATGTGTAATGGAGATAATCAGGAAGACTAGCATTAACATTTATACAAACGTTTCACAATGTAAATAGTGTGTTATGCTGTAAAGTAGTTTTGTACAGTGTGCAGTCAGAAATATTTTAAATGTGAGGTGCAGAAGTTTTATTAGTGGCAACTGTACAATTTATTTATTTATTTTTTATTTATTTTACATTTGGTGACCGGGCTAGTCTAGCTGGACAAATATCCGTTTTCAGTAGAGGCCCGGGGAGAAAAGCTAATTACAAAAATTAAAACAAATTAAAACAATAAAATAATATAAAAAACATAAACAAATAGTACATAGTTGTACATTTGTACATTTGTATTGTAAAAAATTAAAAAAAAAAAAAGAAGAAGAAAAATTTTCAAGAAAAATGTTTGAATATAGAATTAATTACAGGTAAGTAACATTCTACAAAACAATATTCAACAACATTCAATATGTGCTAGAGAAAAAAAAAAAAAAGATGAGAGAGAAAGATAATAAATCTATCAACAAAAAAAATTTTTATATAGTGGGTGGGTGGGGAGAAAAAAAAGAGAGAAGTTGGGAGTAATGCAGAAGTAATTTCAGTCAGGATTAGTACAAGGACATAGCCATTGAGTTTTGAGATGTTCTTTGATATGTTTCTTGAAAAGGGATGAGTCTAGGGTTTGCTATTTCCTGAGGCAGTTGATTCCAGATTTTCCCGACAGCATTTGAAAATAATGAGTCTCTAGCTTTATTCTTTGATTTGGTTAAGGCTACAAGGAGTTTATTAGCCGATCATAGTGTGGCTAGGTTTTTATAAGGTGAAATCAGTTTTGTAAGGCTAGGGGTAGCGTCTGGGAAAAAGAGGGTCTTATGAATGATAATTAATTGTTGATAGAGTAAGTGGTTGTCGAGTTCTAACCAATCTAGTTGCTTGAGGTTAACACAGTGGTGGGTTCTAAAAGGGGTAGTAGTAATGAATCTAGTAATACTATTGTAGCAGGTAGAAAGTTTGGTGATGTTGTTTTTAGACAAGTTTGTATATATAGCAGAGGCATAGAAAAGGGTGGAGATCAGGTGCTCTGGGCCACAGTTTTTCTAGCAGAAGGTAAGAAAGGGTTTAATTCTGTAGAATTTTTTTATTAACTGATTTAATGGTGTTGTTAATGTGGTCATCAAAATTAAGATGATTGTCAATTGTTACACCTAATAGGCGAGTGGACATATCTGGACTAATGCAGGTAGCATTGTTAGAGGAGATAGTGAAGAAAGGTGTCGGTGATTTGTGTGTAGGGGTAAAGAGAAGAAGTTTTGTTTTTTTGGGATTAAGGAGGGAGAGTTCTATAAACCACTTTTCAACATTATGGAAGAATGTTTGGGTGAGGGACTGGAGGGGGGTAACATTATTGGCAGCACAAATAAGAGTTGAGTCATCAGCATATTGAATGCAGATGGCTTGGGGTATATTCAAGTGAAGGTCGTTGATAAATAATGAGAAAAGAAGGGGACCTAGGATTGATCCTTGTGGAACCCCAATGTTTACTGGGAGTAAGGAGGATAGGTTGTTGTCCCATAGCACTGCTTGTTGCCTATGTTGGAGGTAACTCCTGAACCACTGGAGAGTATGTGAGCTAAGTGAATAGAGATTTAGTTTGTCAAGAAGTATATTATGGTTAACCATGTCAAAGGCCTTTGACAGGTCTAGAAATAAAGCTGATGAGAAAAGATTGTTGTTCCTATTATTATTTATGGCATCAGAGAAGGAAAGGAGGGCAGTTGTAGTACTGTGGGAAGGTCTAAAGCCATGTTGACTATTGGCTAGAAGTTTGTTTTGTAGAAGGTGGTTAAGAATTTGTTTATGTATGCATCTTTCCATGATCTTTGCTAATGGGGATAGTAAGGCAATAGGCAGAGGTATTATGTGAGATATTTTCCATAGGGTGGGTATTTTTCCTTCAGAGATAGTCCTATTGATAAGAATGGATATGGGGTAGTCAATAGCTTTTGCAGCAATTTGTAGGTATTCTGATGGGAGTTGATCAGCTGATGGGGTGCAAGGTTTAAGTTTCTTGAGAAGCTTATAAATAAGTGCTGTAAGCACTGGTTGTATGTTAAAGACATTGGATGAAGTGTTAGAGGTTTTAGGTAAGGAGGTAGTAGAAGAGGGTAATGAATTAGCTAGGGTTTGAATGGTTTCTATAAAGTACTTGTTAAAGGCATCTGGGATCAGAGTGGAGTTATTGAGATTAAAGCCTGAAGGGATAGGAGTAGTAGAATGTCCTGGTTTAAGAAGTTTGTTAATACCTGACCAGAATTTTTGAGAGGAATGCTGGCTAGTTTGTTGAATGTGAAGGTAGTAATTCTTTTTATCTGCAAGAGTATCTTTCTTAGTGGCATTTCTTAATTGTCTAAAGATTAGGTGATCAGATGAACATTTGGTAGTTCTCCATTTAGCCCATATTTTATTTCTAAGGAGCATTTTTTGTTTAGTTTGTTTAGTAAGCCATGGGGCTGATTTGGTCCTTATCCTAGTAGAGTGAATAGGAGCATGATAGTCAAGGATTTGTAGAAAGTTGGTATTAAAGTAGGCCACTGCTTCGTTTAGTTCAAGGGTAGTCATTGGAGACCAGTCACATGCTTTCAATTCTGCCAGAAACTTATCTGGGTTAAAGAATTTGTTTGGCTGAGACACCTTAATCCTTTATGGGTAGTTGGTATGCGACTTTTGTCTAATAACATATGTGAGCATATGGTCACTAATATTATCAGGAAGAGTTCCTGGAGAGTACTTGTTTAGGTGGTTATTAGTAAGGATCCAGTCAAGAGTTGTTTCTTTATTTGTGGGTTTATGGATTCTAGTTGGAGTATTAATTAGAGAGAAGCCATGAGAAGCCACAAAGATTTATATGGCTGGTGGGGTGTTGGGATGAACAGGTCATCCAGTCAATGTTGAAATCACCAAGTATTATGGTTTCCTGAGGTAGTTGGCTAGAAAGTGAACTAAGTAAGTTTTCTAGGATATGAGTATTATTTCCAGGCGGAAGGTACATACAAATGAGATAAATTGATTTGTTATTGTTGATGCTTAGTTTGATAGATAATATTTCGGCTTTGGAGTCAAGTGATGGAAGTTCATTGTAGAGAGTGATTTGGAGATTAGATTTATAGAGAATAGCTATACCTCCACCTTTCTTATTTATAAGTATATTATAGCCAGGAGGGTGATTTCCTGATCTTGAATAGAGGGTTTTAGCCATGTTTCAGTAAGACATAGTATGTCGAATGCATGTACGTCAAGAAGAGAGTGTAGGTGATGAATTTTATTATTTAAACTTCTTATATTGAGTTGTGCTATTAGTAGGGAGTTAGGTGTTTTGGTACATGATGATATTATAGGTGATGTAATATTCTTAAGATTAAAATTGTTAGTGTAGGGACCAGGATTAGGATGAATATCTCCATGAAGGAGGAGGTTTTGCTGGGAATTCACAAGGAATTTCAGGGATTTTGGTGAGTTGTAAGAGTTCTTTTTGTTGAAGTAGAAAGATATACGAGTTGTTCTATGGTATTTTGGGAGTAGAAAGTTAGAGTAACAGGTTATGTTACTATGAGTCAAGATATTGAAAAATGCAGTTGGTAAAGTTTGTGGGAGGTGAAGGTTTTGTTCATGTAAAGTGATATTTTCAAAGAAGGTATAATAATATGGTATGGATAGGGAGGCTATAGTAATGGTAAAGAGTAGGGTATATGTGGAATAAGCTTTGAGTATTGGAGACATGATAGAGAGTAAGTGTCAGGTAAATACTGCTTGTAAGAGAATGTGAGCTCAAGACCAAGTAGAGAAGAGCTAGGTTACAGAGAAGGGTAAAGAGCAACGAAGAAGAGCAAGGGAAAAAGTAGTTAGGTAGAGGTTATAGTTAACAGTTAGGTACTATAGAGTAGGAGTATGAAGTGTGGCAAGGTCTGGGACAAGGAGAGAGTTACAATAGTGGAGAATGAGGTGGAGATAAATAGATAGTGATAAAGAATGGGAGGCAGTGGTAGAGATAGTGTTTGATGGGGTTGGCTGAGAGAAATAGGGGAGTGTCTAGTGAAGTATAAGGGTAGGACCTCTGCGGGTGCGTGGGAATTGGGGCTAGGGATGGGAGCGGAGGAGGCCAGAGCAAGTAGAGACAGAGAAGCGGAGCCAATCAGTAAGCAGCAGGATGTAGGGAGGAGTAGCAGAGCAGGCAGTTCGCAGCTAAGGAGAGCAGAATGGGGAGTAGAGCAGAAGGAGAGTAGAACTATAAAGCAGTAAACTATTATAGTAGTTAGGAGAAGGTAGAACCTAGATATAGGGAGGAAGGTAGAAGTTAGGAGAAGTCGGCCTCCTAGGGAAAGGATGTAAAGGTAGCAGGAGGAGAGAGAGCAGATACTTTGAGGGGAATAAGAAAGAGAGGTAGGGCACAGGCCCCTGTGTATACCGCCACCTAGTGGGCAGCGTTAGTAATAACAGCAGGCATCCAGGGTAAAGACACCATAGGTGAAAGGATATGGAAGGTAGCAAGGGTATATCCTTCCAGAGGCTAAAGAGACAGGAAGGGTGGACTGGCTGCAGGCTTTCCTGATCCAGAGGCTAATAGTTTCTTAACATGTAATTACAGTATAAATTATGCAGATTGGCCTTCAGAACGGGTCAAGTGTAACAACATACTTTGTAACTGTAGTACAAGCAGGTGGAAGCACAGGGCAGGAGAAAATAAAGGACGGTCCACTCAGGTAATGCTTGAGGTAGTTCAAGGTTCTTGGTGCAGTCAGGACACTCAATATAAGGTTGAAAAATAGTTAGTTTGTAACTGTAGTACAAGCAGGTGGAAGCACAGGGCAGGAGAAAATAAAGGACGGTCCACTCAGGTAATGCTTGAGGTAGTTCAAGGTTCTTGGTGCAGTCAGGACACTCAATATAAGGTTGAAAAATAGTTAGAGTTAGTTAGCTTTGTAGTGTAGTAGCATATCCCAAGGTTCAGGGCCCGCAGCAGCCAGGTAGAATAGGGGAATGGTAAAAAAAGGCAAGATAAAGACGACAGCAAGAAAGAGCTTTTCTTAGTTGTAAGGTATACATGTGTTACACTTTGGTAAAGTAAGAAAGACTGGAGAGTTAAAGTTAAGACAATGTTATGATCTGTACTATTTGACATCATTGGGGGGCTCTAGGATTGCGCCCAGTTTACAGGCTATCTACTTTTGCCTGGACCCCAGAGAAATAAATTCCAAACAGGCCCTCTCCTTTTTGGTTTCCATTTCTCTGGAGTCCAGGCAAAAGTAGAGGGCCTGTGGCTTACCAAGTTTGCAGACGACTGTAAACTAGGTGCAATCAGAGTCCCCCAAACATGTTACAGAAAAGTCTGACAAAAAACTGACTGGTACCAAAGTCAAAAATACAAAAAAATGCCTCATTTTCCCATTTGGCAAAGTAGTAGCTCCTGCTAATTACGATATAGTTAGCACCCCTCTAAGTTCAAACCCAGTGGTGCGACATTTACGAACACAAGTTGATAGCAATCTAAACTTCAAACACCACATGTCCATAGTGGTAAGGAAAGCCTTCTACACTGCACATCTTATAAATAACAGCATTGCATCCAGGACCAAGGTCACCACTTACTCGACCCTCATCAGACCAGTTAATTGAGTTCAATGCTTCCTTCTGTATGTACCTTACCAGACACCTGCAGCAGCTGGACAGATCATAGAGGTTTCTAAACAAGAGAATTCAAGGCCTCCAAAACATGACCTACATGGAAAGACTGAAAGCCCAGTCACTGTACTCTGTATCCTACAGGCTGCTGAGAGGTGACCTGTGCCTGGCCTACAGAGCAGTCTCTGACCCTGCCCTAATGGAAATGCTGCACATCCGCAAAACAAATGGGACAAGAGTCACTCGCTTCAGGGATGTCAACCTAGCTGCAACATTAACCAAACATCTGTGGAGGGGGGGGGGGGACATCTCCCAGAGACTGCCGCTCCTCTGGAATAAGCTCCCACTTCATGTGAAGCAGAGCTTCTCAGTGACCCTATTTACGTGCAACCTTGACAACTGGATGGGTAACCGAAAATTCACCCACGGGGTGGCACACATGTCCCTCGTGAACAGGGACAGTCTGTGCTGATCACAGAATTGCTCTGCAAATGATCATCTGTGGTCAATTAGGATAAACTTGCTTTTACATGGTTAGGCTTGTAAAAGGCCCTAGGGCCATTAGCCTAGTAACCGCCTATGAACCTTAGACAGATGGGGGAGGTATGTAAAAGTCCACTGACTATATGTAGAAGATGACAGTTTGCCTTGTTTTTAAATTAATAGCACATCACAGTGCTGCAGTGGATAGTGTTGTTACCTCACAGCAAGAGTTCCCTGGTTTGATTCTCCACTGGGGTGTCTTCTGTCCAGAGTCTGCATGTCCTCCCTGGGTTCATGTGGGTTTCCTCTGGGTGCTCCAGATCCCTCCCACATTCCAAAGACCTGCAGTAGGTGGATTAGATACTCTAAACTGGCCATAGGTGTGTGTGTGTGTGTGTGTGTGTGTGTGTGTGTGTGTGTGTGTGTGTGTGTGTGGTGTGGTGTGGTGTGGAGGAATTACCGTGGCAGGGCTAGCCACCTGGCGGTGTAAACCTTGGTCCTTGATGAATGTCACTGAAGTGGCACCCCGACCCCATGTGAGAAAATGGGGAAAAAGGTTGTGGATGGATGGAATACCTAAAATCAATATCCTTGGTTTAAGCTATAGATAAGTTTATTTTTAAGTAGAGATGCTTGGTGAATAAGAGAAGATGAAGGACATGAAAAATTGAGGTCATTTCTTGCAGTCATCAGCTCACTTTTTTCCATTAAAGACTTTCAATCGAAAATAAGTCTGCAGATATAAGCAGTTATTTATTCAAGAGGGGTCATAACAGTGAGTTTTGAACAAAATTCACAAAGATTTTCATGCAATTACAGTTATTAGCATTTTTGTATTACTAAACTGTTTTTATCTGGAAACAGGACGTCTGCAGGTGCAAGCAATTGATGATGAGTGATCTGAACACTGCCTGCTTACTGAAATGTCTAAGACACAATGTAAATTAACACTGGCAAAAAGTTCAATGAAAAACAAAGTCTGAAACTCCGGAAGGGAGCATGTTATGCCAAGTAGCTGCCTCACCAGCACCCTTAGTATATTAATGCATTTAACTCAGGAATGGAGAAAGGAGATGTTAATCAAAAGTAAACTGGGACTTACTGGTGAAAATTAACAAAGGAACACGGTACTGGGAACAATAATTAAGGAAAGAAAAATAAGAAGAGGACTGAGGCCAAACAGATGTTTGTACTGGGGGGCTGAAAACTGCCTTCCCTACCATGGATTGACAAAAGTATAGGCAAGGGATAGAGAAATGTTAAATGAAAGGCCAGCTCTGGTTTTCATTTATAGTGCAGTCTAAACAGCAGCTTCAGTTAAAAAAAAAAAAGATAATTATTACAGCATGTAACAATGTATAACAACTTTAAGAATAAATCAGAAGAGGTTTGAAGAGACTGGGACATGAAAATGACCATGCTATATACAAGGAAACAGTGGGAGGATATTTGCATGTCTTCCAAGTATACAACAAAATCTACAAGGTTTAGGATTTTTGCATAGAAGTGTTTGCACAGATTTTTGCAAAAGTGTCTTTTTTTTGGTCTGTATTCAGACTTGAAAGTGACACAGACACTAAATCCTGATACACCAGAAAGGTCGGAAGCAGGCAAGAGTCAACTGAGATGCATTACTATCACATTAAATTAATATTCATTTAGGATGGCTGAATGACAGCATATACTTTGAATTATTTGCTTTGACTGTCGGCAATTAAGAAAATGGTGTCAATTTTGTTTTCATGCTCTCACTAAAAAACCTCTCATCATTACAATTCATAAAATGACATGAGAATAACAGGATTAACATTTCTGAAGCAATCTTTTAATCCTTGGCATACTTGCCTGCTAAACTGTCCACATGATGCAACATTTTGAAAAATGCATGCACACAAACCACCACAAATTACTATTAATTCTTCAGACAATTAAGATACAAAAACCCTGATCTATGAAGGCTATACATTTGTTCTTCATGAAGACTAGAAATGCTGAATGATGCCAAACTAAAAACACAATCATAAATGCAAATTAATCTGAGAAGCCAACTAGCATTATGGGAAAAATACTGCAGTAAAGAAACTGCAATTTTTAAGTAAATATACACTTTCAACCTTTTGTAACAAAAATGCAGGTTTAATACAAGATTCATCAGAAAATGTTTTGGTCGGCAAAATACAATGTTACAGAGATGACCTTTCCATAAAGGACTGCTAAACAAATACACAAGGGTTATTAAAAAAGACATATTCCGCTTCAAAGAGTAATGGAAGCCAAATGCACTATTCTACAACCCCTGACCAACATCTGCTTAAAATACTGCTAGTTGTTGGGTCTTTCGGCTTTTCCCAGTTAGGGGTCGCCACAGGGGAACTCCAGTCCACTAATGATTGGCAATAGATTTTTACATGCAGAGTTACCAGCCCTGACGCACAACCTTCAACGAAGGTACGCCCATTCACGCATGTCTCCACGCAGAAGACGCTCTAGCTGAGAATCGAACAGAACAGCGTCTTACTGTGAGGCGACAACGCTACTGCAGCACCACCACCGCGGGTTAAAAGCACCATCAAATAAAGAAGCACACCCCAGGGTCAAATCATTCAAGTTCTACCCAACAGAATCCTATAGCGGATGTGTGCTGGATGCTTACAACTGCTGTCTGCCCTTGGTCAAACAATCCGAGATCAATCCACATCCAAAATTAATTTTTCTTAGTTTACACTGTCTAATAACTCATGCTATTTTGCATGTATAAATTTTGGAACTCTAAAATGTTCCCATCAAAAACACTTGGGCCCTTCAAACTCCTTTTCTAAGGAAGCCACGCTTAAAGGACTTTCAACCACTACATACAATCATTCAATAACACTTCCTGAAAACCTATAAACTGGTTGCTATGGTTTTGTACTATACAACCATAATACACTGAGCTATTAACAAGCATGGTGGAGTGAAAAGGTATTACAATTAGCAACATTCAGACATCTTTAAACCATATGGGAAAGAAGGCAGGGAGATAAATTCCCTACAGAATTCTTATTAAAACAAGATATGCGACTAAAAGTGGATTATTCAGAAAACAGATTATGCAGAAAACATCCTAAAATATAGAATTTCCTGACAGCATGGAGGGGAATAATATGGCTCACTTTTTTACCACATGACTTCTGAAATGATTTCATCTTCAGGAGGATTTCCTCCATGGTATGCGAAAGGCAAGGGTCTTCACATCACCTAAGCAGGGGATACCCAACCATTTCAATCTTTGGTTACATTTACTTATCTGGATAAACTTGTTTTAAAAGCAACCTGGACAAATCCTTTTCATGAGGGATCTAATACTGGATAATGAATATTTAAAAAAAAAAAAAAAAAAAAAAAGACTTTAAATGGTCAAACCTGTAAAGAAAATGGCACAAAGGTTTTTGTTCCTGCTAAAATTAAAATATTTCTTCTTAAAAGCTAATAAACTTAAAGACACTTCTTTTTTGTACAAAACACATTACCATACCCACTGAAGAAACTGAATGGAACTACTCCAGTCTAAAAACAACTGCAGTAAAACAAATGAAAAACTTTATAGAGTGTAAAAAAAAGGGTCATACAGAATTCCTATAATAGAGCGTCCTGGCTTGGTTATTTCTTGTTAAGTCACCCACTTGTGATTTTCATAAGACTTTTAAAAAGTTTTTGTTCAGTGGAAAAACTCTGCTTTTATGCAGCTTGTACCTTTCAGCAGTAGTTATACTGACAGGGATAGATGGCAAAGTCTAAACACTCAGCAAAAGAGAGGGGGCTATCTGCAAAATAACCACAAAAAATAAAGATTTTAAAACAAGCTCTACTATAAATTATAAAACACTGGTTAAGATGTGTTCAATAGATTTTCAAAGTTCAGGTAAGCTAATCTCATACTATCTGCTATTTACTCAAAAAAGTCTACTGTAGGAAGTTATACAGCAAAAATTTGTTCACCCAGGCTTGTGTTGCCCACACCAGTAAAACTCTTACACAAGTTATTAGTGTGCGACTCTCAAGTTTTTACACTAAAGACCAAGATTGCAATGTTCTGGGGATTTTCCTTTTCCCTTATATTTGGTATATACAAGCAACAGGAAAATGGGGCTTGAGGGGAGGCTTGTTCCCCTGCAAAAAATTTGTTTTTCCAGTTTTATTGCTGTTCATATTCAAAGTAGTTCACATTTTGTGGTCATAATTCAAGGTTAAAGCACAAGAGAGTCAAACTACTGTCAGCAAGCCAGATATTTATAAAAAAACACGGATGAGAAGTTAAATTTATACACTGTCTAGTTTGACTTTCTCAGGTTTAAAAAAAATTGGCACTACTCCCCAAAAATATTCTGCACATTCATTTTTGTAATTATTCTAATGCTCTGTTATTGGTAATTTAATTATTCCAGTAAATTAAAATAATGACCAACAGTGTTTTTGCAATGTATGCAACTGGGCTACTCATTTGTTAGAGATACTTTTTCCTGTTGTTTCGGAACCCAGTGGCTCACTCTGTCAAAAGCAGCTACACAGATTCAGAACCACTGCAATGATGGGTGGTATATGCACCTAACTTCTGGTTTGGCTGGAACCTGTTACCAAGCTTGAGTTAAGGTTTGTGAGATTTAAAAACAATAATATTTTTATTCTATGAACACCTGGAGCTTTATTTTATGGAGTCAACTGATTCTTTTTGCATATATGTGCAGGCTGCCCTGGTGAAGCTTTCTTATTTATTTCCAGTTGGTTACCAGGAAAGTCTAACAGGGCTGTAAAAAAAAAAAATCACTTTTTAGCAGAGGTTCAGGGAGAAAAGCTTCAAACATTTTTATATGTTAACAATCAAGATAGCAGCTTAAGATAAGTATGCACGTTAGAGAAACAACGTTGGTAGTTTTACATAAATTTAAATCCAAACATTGGATTGTTAATTTGCAAAATGTGGAAAGCGCCAAAAAGTTTAGCTATACTAAGTCAGAGGAGGACAATTACACATTTTTGCACTCTACACATTTGTCAAAAGTACGTTACTAAAGTCTGAACAACAGAAATAAAGCAAGACACAGGGCATAATCGAAGTAAAACTGCTTCAAGTACAAGTGTTTAAATAGCATTCATATGCGAGAGGGGTAGGACGAGAGACTGAGTAGGTATGGTGACGGAGTAAAATATAATACAATCAACCTGGTGCAGCTGGTGGAAAGATAGCCAGCTTGCCAAGGGAGAGAAAAACAAGGACATATCCAGGTGGAAAAGCAGCACAATTTTAATTGAGATTTAAGTAGTCTGTGTTAGTGACTTCATGCATTTGTAATGGGAGAGAATTCCAGAGTTTGGCAACACAGCACGAGTAAAGGGCTTTGCCATGAGAATTACTAACCAATGACATAAGTGAAGATTTTGAGGATTTAAGGAGCGCAGCTGCAGAGTACCAGGACAGAGGCAGGCTGATGGCTTGCCATTTTTCAGGACAAAGAATTTCATGAGCTTCAAAATTATTTTGAGGTATTTGGAGAACTCGAGCCCAGAAAGTTGATTTGATTCACAGAGATGGGTTAAGGCATAAGAACTGGTAGCAAATTTGGCAATTTTATTGCAAGTTTGTACAAGCTTTGCGAGTTGGGTAGAGTTTAGATTGGTAAGAACAGACACTGCATGTCATAGTTGAAAGAAGAAAGGATAAAGCAATACATTTTCTGGTACAGTCAATGAAGTAATGTTTGGCTAAATATAGCATAAAAACTGTTTTTTTTTTTTTCACTACTTCCCATACCAAACTTCAGATTATTAATCCAAGTAGCTTGGCATGAAAGACTACTTCAACTGTAGTGCCGTTTGTTACAATAAGGGAGAAGTTTGAGGGTAAATAGCATTAGTTTAGGTTTTGTGGCACTGAACAAAATATTTAAGACGCTGTCACATTTTTACATATGTGAAAGCATACTGGGTGATGGTTTGAAGTTAAAGCATGGTTTTGGCATTGTAGATTATGGTAGAGTCATCTGTATATTGTACAATGGGAAGCACTGGCCGAATGTAGATGTTGAACACTAAGGGGCCAAGGATGGAGCCCTGTGGTACTCCACCAGGGAGCAAGAAAAAGGTGGCCTGTTTGCCATTTGACACGGACTCCTACTGTTGCTGCAGACACCCACAGTAGAGTTTTTGGGGACAGAGTGTCAAAATGCCTTAGATGGGTCAAGGAAAATGGAAGATATTAGATTTCTGTTATAGTGTTTATGAAAGATAAGGGGGCAGGATCTGTACTGTGCAACAGACAAAAGCCATGCTGTAATGTGCAGGATAGGAGATTGAGTGATTGAAGATACTGGAGTATCGGAGAGTAGATGCATTTTTATAGGCTCTTAGACAGCTGGGATAGGATAGCTATGGGTCTGAATTTAACTCTATGTTAGGCACACCTACTGTGTAGTGGAATGATGCAAGATTGCTTCCAGGTACTGAGGATATAGGAATCTTGTACAGACCTATTAATGAAAACAGATACCAAGTAGGTCATTGCTTTGGCTACTAGGTTTCAGGTGTTACATAGGCAGTTAAGTGAGGGAATGGTTACAGGTCATAACTTGAGGAGCTAGGGCTGCATTTTAGCAGTAGGAATAGTTTTAAACAAAGTATTAGCAGTCCCATGTCCTGTAATAAAGGTGGCATCATGTGAATTATAGGGAGTGATACGTAGTAGTAGATGTAATTTACTGATAACTGGAAGCATTGGCAGTGTTGTAGTCACTTTCACTGGAGTTTGGATTGACATGGGTTGGTTTGCCTGATGTGAGGAGTAGACATAGCCCTGAACAGAATGTTTGTGGAAGTTTGGCATGTTGAATCTGATTATTAGAACTGAACCTTTTCCTGCCTAGTTTAACTTGTACTCTACAAAACATTACTAGAGCAATAACATTGTCGAGAGTCAGATAATCTGTCAAGCTTTGTCGCCCTGTTTCATAAAGTAGCATGGTTGGCTGTGATAACCAAGGGGCAAGATTTACTTCAACACTTTTTTCCCTAATGGGAGCTTATTTAGTGTTTCAAAAATGTTTAAAGTAATTAAAGGACAACAGGATTCTATTATTAAATGCTCAACTTCTCTGTTCTTTTTCCCCTATTTACAGTCCCTGCTATGAATAAATAATACAGCATTTAAAATACTTTAAATTGATTGTTTCGCTTCTCACTGTACTGTGGTGGTTTCACTTTCAAAAAACTTTTATCCCACCCTGGAAAAGCTTGCCGCAGTTTCCAATGCATTGATGTCATCAATGCCAATGAAAACAGGTAGTTTTCTGGCCAATTCCCTCCCCAAATTGACATCACCACAGCCATCCTAAAACCCACCCATGCTATGATATCACAGCTCCCTGGTCCAACCACTACCCATACAGAAAGTAAAGGCTAGAACAGGGGTCTGCAACCTACAGCTCTCTGGAGCTGCATGTGGCTCTTCCACCCCTCTGCAGTGGCTCCCTGTAGCTTTGTAAAATAAATGGCCACTCTACCACACCACAGACAGACAGGCACACAGACAGACAGGCACACAGACACTTGCCTCTCAAATGCACAGATTTATGCGGAATGTCCTGACTTTTGCCTCATATATTTGGTCTATTTCTCATAAAATTGTTTTCCAGCAAATCATGGAGGGTTGAAGTCAGAAAAAATAGACATTCGAGTTTCAGACTTCATACCCTTCAAAAAAATAATGCTAATGCAAAATCTGTCATTCTATCAACTTTCTTAGTTTGTAAGAGCAATATTTAAAAAGTGTCCCTATTTTTGGGACTTTGTTCCCCATTACTTATGGCTCTGTCCGGATTACTTGTTCTAAGAGGTTGAGGGAGGACACACACAGACACAGTGAGAGCGATCGAGCAATCCCAACAAAGGAACAAAAATAGGAACAGATTTTAAATATTGCTCTTATAAACTTAGTTCTTTTATATTTAGTATAATAACTATATATATAAAACTTTATATGCTGTGTTATCTTCATTTTAGGGGTCAAATAGGTTTCATGGCTCCAGATGAATTTTATTTGGTGGGAGAGGGGCCAAAAATGGCTCTTTTGATAGTGAAGGTTGCAAACCCCAGGGCTAGAACAAAGAAACAGTACATGAGTTAAGTCTTCTGCTGTGAGCTGTCAATCACAGCAGTAACAGCTCAAATTACCCTTGGCCCTTTCACAGCTAGGAAGTTAGGTGTGAAGGGGGATGGGAGATGAGTCGTAGTACAATTCAGGCTTCACAAAAGACTGCAATTTAGCATTCTAAAAAGTAGCAGCAGTAAAAAGCACTTTGAAAGTCTATTCTGTGGCATTTGCATCGTTTGTGTTTTAAGCACTCATTGAACGGCATGAAATGCTACTTAAAACTGACTGAAAGACAGCAGCGTATGCATGCAAACTCAATGCAGTGACAGGAGCTTTAGAAGAAAGAGGCCTACGTGATGTAATTTTTTTAAGACAACCACTGCATTGTGGGATACCTAGAGGCAGACAAAACAATCAGGATAACTTCAAGATGCTAGACCCTATGTGGTCAGCCTCAGAAATTACATATAACAATATTTAAAAACTTGTAAATAGTCCCAAGCGTGGTGTTAAAATATACGAAACGCTAAACCATGATGAAGTAAACATCTTTTCTCGGGTGCGGTTCTCCTTTAACAGTTTCTTTCAGGGGAAGTATTTTTTAGTAAACTGCATTTGTACTGAAATAGTGTGTTGTTTAAAGAAGCATTACTGAGGTTAGAGATTTCTTGCATAATTACATAACATTGGTTGGTCAGTGGATGAGGGAATGTGCATAGCCAGTGTGAGATGGTGGCACTCAGTGTCTGGTAGCACTCCTGACTGGGATATGTTTTGAGGGTTGATAGGATCCAATCAACGATGGCTTCAGTAGTAAAGATTTATTGAGTCTAGCCGGAGCAGTTAGTAACAGAGTAAAGATGACAGAGGTGACTATCAATTCAGGGGATTGCATCACCAGGAATTAAAATGTTCCTGTGCACGTGCAGAGCAAAGAACAGCAAAGGAATAATTACTCCTACAAATGAGGTAATGAAAGTTTGACTATGAATAAAGCTGGAAAAATTAGATAAACAAGTTGACCTTGGACATAAACTCTATAATAATAATAAAAAGATATTCTGTATTTTTAAGGACAGTTGAAATAAGAGGTTCACAAGGTACGAAAATTGCAGGTAATTATGTTTTGCAGAGGTAGCAATTTGTTTGACATTTGTAGACCGGGTTAGTCCGACTGAGCTTAAGCTCTTTTTCAATGGATAACGGGGGAGAAAAGCTCCACAAGTAATACAAGTAACAAATACACATTATAAGTATTACAGAAAAAAAAAAAGTATTCTCAATACAAGTAAACAAGTAAAGTTCAAAAATACACTGTACATTCAAAAAAGAAAAAAAACTATACAGGTTTGTAAGAAAATAGTAATTATTACTGTTCAAAGGTTACAGCAAATGAAACTTGCCAGACTAAGTTACAATAAGAATAAAAGAGGTATATATACAGTAAGAAAAAAATTCCTGTAATTCAGCTTTTGCGGCTTTCAGTTTTTGTTGCTTTTATGTTTAGTATGACCAAATCCTTGCTATCAGCATAAAACATACAGAAAACTAAGTAGTGGGTTTAGATATCACAGCCTAACTGGATTCAGTTACTACATGAATGCCTGCTCTTCTGCTCATCAGCCCAAAAGTAGCTTGAAAATCACTTGTCCATGCAAGGCTGGGCAGGGGAATGTTTTCAAAGGACAATTTTCACAGGGTGTGTACTAAAGCAACAACCAAAACTAGAATGTGGGGAACATGTGCTGCTGCTTTCTCTGATGTTTTGGGAGGGTTGCTTGCAAGTAGCATGAAGCTCAGTATTCATGTGTTTTGATCCCTTTATTAAAATTTCAGGCGTGTGCTTGGTGTGCCATCTTGCTGGACTCGCAGTAACAGGCTGGTGGACAGGTATGGTTAGAAAAAAATGTTGATATGTACTGTTCAGAAATATGAAGCATTTTATAACGCAATTTCTTTTATTCTGAAGGCACCGGTGCCAGGTCACAGCTGTGGATGACTGGGTGAAGTCTGCTGAAGTTTCTTTTGAAGCTGGTACACAAGCTTTTAGCTGGAGGAAAGGCTGGCTTTATTAAATGCATATAATGATCACTTAACTCTACTTTACATGTTGCGAGTTTGTGCATTAGCTAACAACCACAGAGATTATATTCACTGCTTTCAATGTGCGTGTCTTGGATCTTAACATCTTATTTTGCTTCTCTGGAATACAGTTTAGTTACTCAACTGTTAATGAGTTGAATATTAAAGCACGTTTCTAAACCAGCAGCAGGTTCTTTCAGAGAGAGAAGTAGATCTTCTGCTATTCCTTAAAAAAAGGCAGCAATTATGCCTAGACTTTTATACACGTACATTGACACCAAGGATGTGTTTAAATAATGGAGAATGAAATTCAAAAGGAGCTCAAAATTTTAGAGTTGCACAGCATGCTAGGTCTTAGGCTCACATTTGCTAAAACAATACATATAAATATAGAGAAATACAAAATTTTAGCAGGAAACTTTATCTGCATATTAAGTAAAGATGCTACTATTGCTCGTAACAATCTATAAAGAATTCAGCTTCAGTTAAGCCACTTAGAAACTGGACCAATCCTTTGGATCTGAATATCAATGGCTTTGACAAATATATTGCCCTACATATTACTCGCAGCTTTTGCTTCTGGGGCTCAGAGTACAAAAGACAGAATTTTTTCCACTGATTTGAGCAGTAAACTGGAATTGGTTAAAAGTGATTTTGTGCCATCTATTTATTCATGATACAATTAACAATATCTAGCCACCCGGTGATGTTAACACTGGCCCTGGATGTTGATGTGACACCCCAAACCCATGTGTAAAAAAATGGGGAAAAAAGGGAGTAGTGGGTGGATTAATATTCCTTAATAAACCTCTGCCTTCATCAGAATACCATGGCACATTACTAAACTTCAAAAACAATTACCAAAGCAAGTTTAAGACAATGATATTGATACTAATAAGGAAGTTTGTGACAAATGTATGGGGCTCGGGGGGGGGGGGCTTTAAATGGTAAAAGAACCTCCTGGTTTCATAATAAAATAAAAGACTGGAATAAAAATAGCTAAAACTACAAGACAATTTAAATGAGGCTAAGTTAAAGGTTTGGAAGAGTGAAACCACTTTTTGAAATATAGTGGTGCAGCGGTTAGAGTTGCCCCCTCACAGCATGAGGCTCTCTGGTTCGATCGTCGGCTGGGGTGCGTTCTGTGTAGAGTCTGCATGTCCACCCTGTGATCGTGTGGGTTTCCTCCAGGTGCTCCGGTTTCCAACCACATCCCAAAGGCATGCTGTAGGTGAACTGGACACACTAAACTGGCCCTAGGTGTGAGTGTGTCTGCCTTCTGTGGATGGTTGGGCGCCAGGCTGGCAACTCAACACCATAAAAACCACTGCCAATCATGAGCGGAAAGGTGATTTGCTGTGGCAAGCCCTAACTGGGAAAAGCCGAAAGAAGAAGAAGAAGTGAAACACTTGAATGACATTAAAAATCAAGGTTGCTATTGCACTGGAGAAACAAAAATACAAGTTTATTCTATTATGCCTAGGGGATTACACAGACTAGCTACTTGATCCAAAAGTATTTCTAGATCCAAGTGAACAGAAGTCACAATTATTCCAAGCAGTAACAGGAAGTTAACTGACAGTGACACTATTGCTGATTTTAAAAATTCAATGCTAAAATTAATAACCAAGGTACTGAAAGTATAGAAACTCAATTAGATTCTGGAGTAAAAAATAATCTAATGAAATGTTAAACCATTATCTTTAATGAAAGCAAAGGATCCAGTTATCAGACATAAAATAAAAGCTACTGGAATGGATGGCAAGTCTGAAATATTTTTCAACAGAAGAGTCTTTCTTTTATCACAAAGGGTACAAAACATTAATTCTAGTCTTCCTTTAAAATGGGACAAAGATAGATTATTTGATGTTCTTTGTATAGACACATTTAAAACAGTGTAAATGTTGCCATGACTTTTATGTCAAGTAGATTAAAAGTAATATTGCCATCTGTAATATAGGGAGATGAAACAGTTATCAGTCAAAATCTTAAAAAAAGCTCGAGTCAGCTACATTTACTTAGTGTTTTTTTTTCCAGACTTACAAGCCTATTAAAAATAGCCTAATTAGAATACTTGATCATATGCTAAGATAGGAAAATTACGTATTCCGATTTGCAAAAATCAAAGGCACAGCAGTGCTGGAGCTACAGCACCATTAGCAAATTTTAACTGAAAAATAAGTTTTAATATTAGTTATACTAAAATTCATCTCTATATTTGTAGATGTTTTAAAGGTTTCAAAAAGATTTCTAATTTGAACTCTACAAAAATAAAGCAAACAGAAAAATCAACCTATACAGTGAACCTTTCCTGTAACAATTATATGAATATGGCTGGAATACAAAATTAATTGTGATATTAAATATCAAAAGGTTAACTGTAGTTTTTTCTTCTAAAATTAAATCACCATTAACATTTTACTTCCAAAAATGCTGTATGCAACTTAAATCGCCTCTAATTCCAGTAGATAGCAAATTAAATATTTCAGTATTCACCTCATTAAATGGTCTTTTGTACCCTTACAGACCCAGAATTACTTTAAATCATGACATCATGCATGAAGCTTGTAGTGTGTGGGGGGATTGGTCTTCTAGACTGTCATATTAAACTATATTTAAATAAAATACAGACTCATTCTATACACTAATGAAATAAGCTGCCATGGCTTCTAAACAATTACATGGAATTTTTATACTACAGTTACATTAAATTATATAAATACCATCCTGTAATATTTGACAAATGTCATTTATAAACATCCAACATTAAAAAGGTGAATTTATTCCATCTTCCCTTTACTCCAGGTTTTCCTGAAGATTTCAATACCACTAAAATGTTTCATTTAAAGGAAAATTGGTACTTTGGTATGAAAGGTTATGCGATCCTAACTAGTATTACATAACGCATAAAATAAAAAAAATGGTTAACAGCTCACGCTGTTACAGTTTTTACATATTCAAAAATACAAGAATGACAGTTTAAAACAGCGGCATATCCTTTTATTGCATCATATTTAATTTGCAAATCTCGTCTTTCTAAATTACACAGAACCATTTTGCTTTATCTCAAGACTAGTTTAAACTGTTCATACTGGAGTTTTTGCACAAACTAAATTACCTCAGCTCTTCAGGGACTACATCCTTGATTTTGTCTTCTAAAAGACAACTAAACTTTCTTCCTGGAAATTCTTTCATAGGGACTGTCTTGCACTACACAGAAATGGAAAGTTATACAATAATCCTGGCTGCTGGCATTGTAGAATTCCATAAAAATGATGCCATTCAGCTTTTAATCACATTGTTTTAAAAGAATTTTTGGTTGAAATTTGACTCTTCCACCCAGGCATGTTCTGAACATTTGATATTATTTAAAGCCCCCTAAATCCCAAAATAACCTCCTTTTCTGTCAATTACCTACAGTTCAAAAGACAGTAAACTGGATGAAATAAATTGCTCCTCCCTTTATAGAATTTCTAAATATAGCCACAGCTGTTATGTCATAAGAAACCATCTATCAATGAACAATCTAAAAAAATTGCAGATTTTACATATTGGACAGATTTATACATTCTAGACATATCAAAACAAATTTCTGTGATTAAATAAGGGTTCTTTGGATAGTATTTGTCACTTCCTTGTAATATATAATTTGGTTAACGTGTTTTAATAACTCAGTCCATGTAACTAGACTAAATAGCTACACTGTTGTGTGGTTCTCTGCTAGGTTCTTATAGGAATTAGAGAGATTATTCAATCTATTACATTTATAACACCAATAAAAGCAAGAAAACGTAGAAAATGATGTATACATTTCACACAAAGAAAACAGAACAAACTTTGGATGTTTGAAGGTGTGGAATGTTTTTACTGCTGATACCAAAGACTGAAACAGACTAAGGGGAAATTTACTTGACTTAGTTTTAAAATTCTGAAGGGACTACCTTCAAAGCAGCAGATAACACATTTTAAATACAATACTGAACTCTGTAAAACTCAAAATTACAATTTTTGGTAATTAAAAACAAAAATGCACCCACTAAGAACCAAATCCAAGCTGCTGCAATACCATCTTAACACTGCTCATAATCTACCTAAAGGTAGCTCAGGCAGACAAGTACACAAATACCAAAAACAAAAGCAGCTCAATCTACCTAAAGGTAGCTCAAGCAGGCAAGTACACAAATACCAAAAACAAAAGCAGCTCAATCTACCTAAAGGTAGCTCAAGCAGGCAAGTACACAAATACCAAAAACAAAAGCAGCTCATAATCTACCTAAAGGTAGCTCAGGCAGGCAAGTACACAAATACCAAAAACAAAAGCAGCTCAATCTACCTAAAGGTAGCTCAAGCAAGTACACAAATACCAAAACAAAGCAGCTCAATCTACCTAAAGGTAGCTCAAGCAGGCAAGTACACAAATACCAAAAACAAAAGCAGCTCATAATCTACCTAAAGGTAGCTCAGGCAGGCAAGTACACAAATACCAAAAACAAAAGCAGCTCATAATCTACCTAAAGGTAGCTCAGGCAGGCAAGTACACAAATACCAAAAACAAAAGCAGCTCATAATCTACCTAAAGGTAGCTCAGGCAGGCAAGTACACAAATACCAAAAACAAAAGCAGCTCAAGGAGAAAGTTACATGAAAAAGCACATTTCTGTTACAGCTCGTCATTTAGTGTTGTGTATATTTTTATTAAAGTTTGATACTACTGCCAGTGAGCTCTGATTGAGCCCATTTTGTTTTTTGTATGCTTCTGCAATTACAAATCTAATTATTCCAAGGTCATTCGTTTCCCCTGCACTGATTACACGACAACAAAGGCAACTCAAACATGCCTGACCGTATAAAAAGCAGTTCTGAAGAACACAAGACGTCTGCAAGGCAATACTGTCTATACAATGCAACTGGAATCACAATTCCGTATTAAAGAAAAAAAATCACATACTGGAAATGTTAATGCACAGAAACAAAGCTGCGTACTTATATTACATCTGGATTGACAGGTCCATCCTCTTCGACCATCAAGACTAAAGCTTAAAGCCTTATCAAAAACCTTTTCAGGCTACAGGTGCCTCTCCCTTAACCCCTCACCTATAATGTTCTACATGCAAGCATTCCCCAGATCTCTATTAGGCTGCACAGAAAAATACAAAATTAAACATACTAAATCTTATCCATCCTGAAGCAGGGGGATAAAGGGTCATTATGCAGAAAATGAGAGACCTACTCATCCAGCTCTAAAAGTGCTCAAACGTCATATCTGAGATGAGTAGGTCCATCCTTACCAAACAGGACAGAGGGACAAAAGTTTATTCACGAGTGATCCTGCCCAAACTGCAAAGCAAGATGTAGACCTAGAGACGTGTGGCTTTAGTATCTTTCCAACATTCAGTGAAGACCACGTATATATTACACAAACATCCATGGATGCATTGGGGAAGAAAAAAAAAATGCAGCTTCTGTCTTGTTTGACTGAACTGTCTGTACAGAAGGCAAAGGTTTACTGAATTTGAATTGCAGAATTTTATATTACCCATCAGTCATTTGATTTCAGAAGCAGAGTATTCAAATTTATTTTTAGAATAGTAATACAAATTGCAAAGCTTTAACAGAGTTAGTTCTGCCCAAGTAAAATCAGGAGTTGCCTGTGTATGTGAATACAACACGGCAAGTATTGTCCTCTTTTCAGGTTATTTGGGGAAAAACGGGGACATTTATGGACTTAAGGTCTGAATCAGTAGCCACCTTAGGCTTGAAAGGTGATTTAGTTCACACAGACACTATCTTTATGAAAGGCAACCGAGGAAATCTGACAAGACCGTCAATTCAGAGATTCTTCCAGTAGAAGTTATACCTGCCAAAAAGAGGGCTAAGAAAGACTTCAAAGATACTTTACCAGCTGGTTCAAATGGTGGAGGGGGATCAACTTTTCAAATACAATGTTCAAGTCCCAAGGAGGAATAGAATCTTTGATTGGGGTCAGATGAGAAAAGCACCTCTAAGGAAGGCTTATAAACCTTAAGCAATACAAGCCAAGAAGTCAACTTTCTGATGAAAATCTGAAATAGTTCCTAAAGCCGCATTAATAGAGAAATAAATTAAACCAGAATCAAATATCTGCAGCAGATAGTACAAAATGGCCAGTACTGCAGCACTGAATACATGTAAACCCTAACCAACAGCCCATATGGAGAAAATCGTCCATTTGCTATTATACAATTTCTGGGATTTGGTCTCTAAGAACAACCAATTATCTCGCCCACCCTTCTCTAGATATGAAGGCTCCCTGGCCATCAATGAAACTGAAGCTGGTATGCAGTTTAAGCTAAATTAGTGAAGGTCCAGCCGAGTCAGTAGGGTTCTGAAGGGACTAGACAAAAGATCTCTCCAGAAGATTGAGGGCATAAGAAGGGAATCAAACCTGTCCAAGCCAAAATAGGGAAATAAGAATGACCCTGGAAGTGCTCAGATTGTCTCTCTAACTAAACTCTGGAATCAGGGTGTGGCGATAGGAGGTTGAGCTCTGCTTGTGTTAAAATGTATTAACAGTGCACCTGAACCAGCTGACTTATTTTAAGAATAAAGGAAATGTAAGTGAGCTGTTAAAACATTAAATGACACTCCATAGTGCTGTGTAGGCCTGGAGCCACTAGGTTTAGCAACCATTATCAATTAAACTTTTGTAAAGAAGGGGGGGGTGTAAATATCTCTGGCTCCTAGGCATTGCAATAAAAGCAATAACAGACTGCTACAATACACGTTTAAAGTCCTGTCTCAAACTTCAAAAGGAGATATTGTGAGAACAGAGTCATGTGACCAGATGAGATCATTCTGCAAGTCATCTTGGATTTGATATTTTACAGGGAGTACTCTCAGAATATAGACTGAAGTATTCTGTTTAGGGCCCGACTAGAAAGACTACTCACGTATTTAATCTTCCCTTGCCCGAGTAAGTTACTAGAAACAGTAAAATTCTCTTAGTCAGTCAGGAATATAGTGAAGCTTACGTTAGATGTTGTTTTTCTTTGTCAGAGTCTGTCCTTCAATGTTTGCTGTGATTTGAACACTGCGGTTTACTAAGAATATATATTCATATTTTCATGTATTTTTATTAAGTATAATTAATATTTTATTGTCGCTGATTCTTGTAAAGAGTATCTAACCTTTAAGAGTAGTTATATTTATTTGTTGACACTGTGTGGGCCACTCCAGAAGACCTAGCTGTCTGGGGAACTACCATTTGTATTAATATTAATACTGCACAGTATAACTGGACACCCTTTGTTAAGGTCCTTATAGTAGCGGACTGTAGAGTGTCTGGTGGCACTTAATCTACCTTATAGTCTGGGCAGAAGGGGGCATAGCTAGTAAACCTGTGCCAGCCTTTCCCAGGTGTGTGTGTGTGTCAGCTACTTGGGGGCAGGGACACAAATTACTGCATTTACAGAGAGGGTGATGGAGGACGTGGCTTGGACACACGGCTGAGGACCTAACCCTACAGCTGTACCAATGGGGAATCTTGTTGAAGACCTGGAGGTAGACAGATATAGAGGCATCCAAACCCCAGGCGGAGTGTGTTCCCTATGTGCTCTTAAGGGAAACTGTACTTGATGCAGCAACGTCTGCATCTGGAAATACAGAGTGTATCCATTTGTATTCCAAGTGCACGTGCCTCTCCAGTGTCGGTGGTGAGGATTCAGGACTCCTTAATTACTGGTCCAGCATCGGGACAGCACATAGTGGTGTCCATCACGTATTAGTAGCAATAGTGGGCGTGACGCCTGGAAAAAACAGAAGAGATTCATGGCCCACTTCTGCACAACTGCATTTTTGGAAGCTCCAAGAGAGAAATAAGGGGAAAAGAAGTTGCTGTTCTTAGCATTGTGCAACCTGTTTTGCACACATGGCCAAAGTCTTCAAACAGGCTTTTGTTACTGACTGGCCAAGAGATCACTCATAAGGCATCAGTAAACAGCAACAGAACCTGTCTGCTAAAGACCTGATTCCTTCCTGGGTATGACTGACCATCAAAAAAAAATAAAAAAAGTTCATTAAATCAATTCCAATGCCTTTAAGGCTTTTTGACAAAGGGTGCTAAGAGCAAGTCCCACCTTTTTTGTTCAAATACCATACTACTGCAGCTAGCCTGTATGGCACACTCATCATATGGATGGTGAGCCCTGAAATGCTTACAGTGAAAGGACTGATATTTCTAAAACAATGATGTTCAGAAGTGTCCTCTGTCTGTGACTATATTCTTTGGATCATCACCCAATAAGGCTCCCCACAATCTAAAACAGAGACATTTGTGGTGACACCAACCAATACAGATGGAAAGTACTACGGGTCTACCATGAGTAGAAGCTGTAGAGTGCTTCCACCCACACAAGTGAAGCTTTCAATTTATAGATCGTTGCACTCTGCGACTTGACACTGCTGTACTTTCACAGTCCACTGTGGAACCTTCATGTACTACCCGGCATTGAAAGCCATAAAAATTATAACTGCGGTTAAGACTCAAGGCCTTGCAGTAAATGAAAATCACAAACTGCTTGCACAGATGGAAGTAATAATCCATATGGCAGCATATCCGACATGTATCAAATAATTGTGAGCATTTCAGTGGGTTCCTTCTAGAAACAAGAAGTTATGTACTCACCATAATGTTGTATGTGGTCCATCTCGCCTCACATTCTTACTCACGGGTTCGGAGCAGAGTATCGGCTCCGACTCGGCCAACTTTTTATTTTCTAGCACAAAGTCTCTAATTGGCTGGGCTAAACAGGTATCCCATGTTGCACTGCTCCATAGCCCCAGATCTAGTTTGTGGCAATCCACAGTCACACCTCATGCACAACCACAATCCAGGAAGTTAGAACACTATCCAAGGTAGTGAAGAAAAAACAACTAATACTGAAGGGTACTCAAGACCAATTATCGCCTCCAGATCCTCCAGGAAGGGGGCAGGTAGGAGGGTACGTAAGAATGTGAGGCGAGATGGACCACATTCATCGAACGTTATGGTGAGTACATAACTTCTTGATGTTATGTGGTCCAATCTCGCCTACATTCTTACTCACGGGACAGCGTCCCCAGCACCTCTATCCTGGGAGGCTCAAAGGAAGATACTCCTGAGAACTGTGGCACCAAAAGAAGCCCGGCCCCTAGAAGCCACATCTAGTTTGTAATGAGTAATAAAGGTGTGTGGAGAAGCCCACGTGGCCACAGCACAAATATCATCCAAGGATAGTCTGGCATGGTAAGCCACTGAAGTGGAAACAGCCCTGGTAGAGTGAGCCTTGACGGGGAATGGTAGATCTCTGCCTGCTGACGAATAGATAAAAGAAATACAATCTGAAAACCATCTGGAAATTGTAATCTTAGAAATAGGGGAACCTGCTCTACTTTCTGAAAAAGACACAAACAGTTGGTCAGACTTCTGTAGTTGTTTTGTCCTGTGTAAGTAGAATCGTAATTGCCTGTGTACGTCCAACTGATGAAATTTAAACTCTACCTTATTGGAAAATTGAGGAAAGAAAACTGGCAACTCAATAGACTGATTGAGATTAACAGTAGAAGTTACTTTAGGAAGGAAGGACAGATCAGGTCTCAAGGAAACCCTGTCCTTATGAAAAATTAAATATGGGAATTTGATGGACAGAGCTTGAATCTCCGACACCCGTCTGGCTGATGTAATGGCTATTAAGAAGGCAGTCTTCCAAGACCGAAACTTTAACTCACAGGTGGCAGCCGGTTCGAAAGGTGGAGAAGTCAGGGCTTTCAAAACAAAGTTGAGGTCTCATGGCATGAGAGGTTCTGACACAGAGGGTGGAGTAACAAGGTGCCATTCAAAAAGGCCTTATAGAGTTTATGGGCCATAAGAGAGGGCTCGTAAGAGGTATGAAAATTGGAAATAGCAGCCAGCTGGACCCTAATGGTAGCAGGAGCAGAACCCTGCCAAAAGAGCATGGATAAGAAATCCAAAACAGCAGGAATTGGGGCTGGGTAAGGGTCCAGTCCCTGGGCCTGAGCCCAAATAGAAAATCTTTTCCACTTGCTGGAATAAATCTTCCTGGTGGAAGACATATGAGAAGAGGATAAAATGTGCACTACCTCAGGTGAAAAATGATGACGTCTGACTAACTATGGAAGTGCAGTAGCCAGGCTGTCAACCTGAGGGTCCGCAGGGAGGGATGGAACTATCCCGACATGTGTGTCAGTAGGTCTGGTACTGGGTCCAGAATCCATGGAATGTCCACTGCGTGTATTGATGAAGAAAAGAGAACCACACTTGGCGAGGCCAGTGTGGGGCAATTAGAATCATCTTGCTTCCCGAGGATATGGGTTTCTGAATCACTCTTGGTAACAGAGGAAACGGAGGGAAAGCATATAGCAGACCGGGGGGCCAATCATGGACTAGAGCGTCCCTGGGTGACTCCTCCTGTGGGAGGATCAGTGTGAAGTAGTTGCTGCACTTGGCATTGAGGGGATTGGCAAAAAGATCGCAGCAAGGCTGACCCCACCTGCTGAAAATCTGTTCTGCAACCCGGCGGTTCAGGGACCACTTGTAAGGCGTCAGAATAGCTCTGCTCAGCCTGTCTGCTATCACATTGTCCTTCCCCGGAATGTGCGTTGCCACTAGAAACCGTTGGGAAGACACTGCCCACTGCCACACTCGCATGGCCTCTCTGCACAGGGGATAAGATCTGGTTCCCCCTTGCTTGTTCAGGTACCACACTACGGACATGTTGTCCGAGTGAATTGCAATCGTTCCCAGAGGAAAAGAGCTCTGAAGTGCTCGCAACGCCAGTAACACCGCTCTCATCTCTAAAACACTGATGTACAGATGTACCTCGTGATCTTGCCACGTGCCTTGGACCGACCTGCCAAGATAATGCCCCCCCCACCCCATCTGGGAGGCGTCCGTGGTCACCGTGGCAACAGGTGACATAGGAACAAACGGTTTTCCCTCATCCAGATTGGTGGAGCATAGCCACCAACGGAGGTCCTGTTTGCACTGATCCGAGTAGGATCAAGTGGGAAAGGGGAAATTCCTGAAAGGACCACTGGGCAAATAGAAGCCACTGCAGAAGCCTCATGTGTAATCTGGCTAGAGGCACTAACATGATGGTGGCTGCCATGGACCCCAGGAGCTGGAGAACCCATCTGGCCTGAATTTTCTTGAGGGGTAACAATGCGTGAACCTGACTCTGCAACACTCCTATCCTTTCTTGGGGCAGGAACGCCTGCATTCGAACGGTGTCTAGCTCTGTGCCTATAAATGTGACCCGCTGTGAGGGCAGCAAGGCAGACTTTCCCCAGTTCAAGGTAATTCCTAGTCGTTGACAGAGGGTAATGGTAGCTTCCCTGGCTCGAATGAGAAGATGCCTGGTGGGGGCGGTGAGGAGCCAGTCGTCCAGATATGGAAACACTTGGAATCCTTGACGTCTCAGGTGAGCTGTCACCACCGCCAAACACTTCGTGAACACCCTGGGGGCTGTGGTGAGACCAAAGGGCAGGGCACGAAACTGGAAATGACTGGCTCCCAGCCGGAAGCGCAAGTGACTCCTGGATGCCCTGTCCATTTTGATGTGGTAGTAAGCATCCTTGAGGTCGATGGAGCACATCCATACTTCTTTTCCCAGCAACGGAAAAATGGACTGAAGGGTGACCATTCGGAACTTGGACTTCAGAACGTAGTGATTCAGTCGACTGAGATCCAGAATGGGTCTCAGGTCCCCTGTTCTTTTTGGCACCGAAGAGTCTTGAGTAAGTCCCTAATCCGATTTGGTCTGAGGAGACAGGTTGGACGACTACTTTTTCCAGCAGCTTTGAAATTTCTAGTGCTGCTTGATCCCTTTGACTGGGTGGAACGTCTGGGATTCTCTTGACTGGAGGGGGATCTGATAAAAAGGGGATGGTATAACCTCCGGTAACTATTTGAAGCACCCATCGATCCTGGGTGATGCTTCCCCAGGCCTCCAGGTATAACGAAATGCGGCCCCCGACTGGCTCCAGAATAGCACAGTCGGGCAACACATCAGGAACGATGGTAGGAAGACCCGCAAAAGGAATCACGGTCTCCCGAGTCGCGGGGGCCTCCTCTGCCCCTGGGACGACGTCTTCCAGAATAGCCTCCCCCTCCTCTGCCTCTGGAGGGGGACTCGCCTTGAGCTGCAGGGAAAGACTTCTGTGATTTTTTGAACCACATCTTCCCTCCTCTCTGAGCTGTAGGGTAAGGCCTAGAAGAGAGAGAAAAACAGACCCCTATGGCAGACAGGGTCTTTCCCTCTTGCTCGCATCTGGTGAGGGTGTCTTTCACTTTGGTCCCGAAGAGTGAGGACCCATCAAAGGGGGAGTCAGTGAAGGAAGACTTGAAGGTCTCCGCGAAGTGACACAGGCGCATCCAGGCTTGCCTCCTGAGGGCTACTCCTGAGCTAGCTGCCCTACTCGCTCCTTCGGCTGCGTAAGATATGAGCCTCATGGACAAGTTGACAAATCGAACCAAGGGTAGACAACTGGGCATTAACAGTCTGTGCTAATGCCTCAGGTACGTTACCCGTTAGAGTATCTCCCAACTCCTTAAGGAGATCTCTCTGGAGCAGAGTAAAATGACAAAGGTAATTCAGTGACTGTAGGGTAAAGGTCGCTGACGAAAGGGTACGCTTCCCGTACCGGTCCATACTCCTGGACTCCTTGTTAGGAGGATGGACGGAGGAAGAAGACTCTGCTACTTCCTGCTGAGTGGCCGCCACCACCACCATAGCATCTACAGAAACCCCTTTGGACAGGAACTCCTTCCCCGAGGGAGCTGAAAGTAACTTATTAGGTAGTCTGGGTACTGGTTCCACTGAATCGGGATTCTTCCACGCCCTTCGACAAATTAAATCCAGGAGCTCGAAGGGTGGAGACACCCAGGAGGTGGAGAGTTGAGCACCAAAAGCCTTGAGGAATACAGACTCCTCCTCAGTGGGGGTCTTGGACGGCCAGTCGCCTCTCTGCCTCAAAATCTCCAGGATGTCGGAGAAAGAGAAGTCATCTGAGGACGACTTGGGGGACCCCTCTGACTCCTAGAGGTTGGTATCAGAAGTGAGAGACTCGTGCTGGGAGTCTACGTGCTTCCTCTTGCACAACTTCTTTCTTGGGGGCTCCTCAGGCACAGACTCAGAGGGGCCCTCAGAAAGTTGGGGACCACTCAAGGGGGTATCCCCAGACCTTTGGGCTCCGCCATCTACTGATAGGTTGACATCAGAGGCTCTAGCCGGGGTAGAAGGGGACAGAATGACCGATCCAGGTGATGTAACTGAAGATCTGGCCAGTGCGCTCCTCATGGCCTCGAAGGCGGGTCCCCCCGAATCAGAGGGCAGACCGGCCGAGGCCACGACCGGAGTCAGGGTTCCCCGAGCCGAAGCACCGAGAGGGAGGCTCGGAACAGACAGGAGTCCCGAAGTATCCCCCTCGGCCCCGACAGAGGAAACCCAAGTTCCGAAACCAAAGGACAGAGCCGACAGTTGGAGCCAACGTCAGCACCGATAAACCCTTGAGGGGCATCGGAGCCGGCACAAGAACATCACTCAAAGCGGAGCACTCCGGCTCCGAAGACAAGGAAGTGCTCGGAGGAGGAAGCATCGGGACAGGCTCCGGAGCAGACTGGGTCGGAGCCGAAAATAATTTTGCCAACACCGGCGACTGCAAGGAGCCTCTGAACCACCCTATCCACATCCAAATAAGAGCCTGGAGGATTTGAAGGAAAGAGATGGAGATTGGGATCTCCTGTCTGGAGACCCATGCCTAACACTGGGCGACCGGCTCCGAATGGGTTCCAACAGAATTGGAGCCGAGGTCGATTCCAGCACAACAGATACCTCCTGCGGCCCAGAGGACAGAGGAGCCGAGGGTGTAGCATCCAATTTAGAAGTCTTCTCTGGAGGCTCCGTGGAGAAAGACTGAGCCGGAGATTTCTTCTCCTTAGAAGCCTTAGACTGAGTACTCTAGGAAGAGTCTAAAGACTCCTCAAAAGAAGATGTTAGGAGACCCTGCAGTATAAGTTTGTTTTCCCTTTCCTGTAACACCCTCGGACTGAAGGCGTGACAAAAACTACACGACTCTTGTAAATAAATTGCCCCTAGGCAGTATACACAAATGGAATGTCCATCAGTAATGGACATCTTGTAGTTACATTTGGAACATTTCTTAAAACCCGAAGGTTTATGTTCCTTTTGATCCTTAGACATCTTAACCGAGATTGGTACACTAAAAAAACACACACAAGCCACAGAAACCTGGAAAAAACGGCAAGGCGGGAAACTACTGTCACAACAAACAGCCAAAGAATCTCTAATTAAAATGGTTCTTTGGGAGTCTACACTCACTGTAAAACAGGGGGAAAAAAAAACACTCTCTACACAGAAAAAGAATCAGAAATAAATTTTTACACAAAATACGGATGTCTAGGTCCTCTAATTTAAACGGGCCTAGCCCACCGGAACAGAAGGGATACCCAAAAACACACTCAACAATTTTAGAACAATGAACAAGGAAAAATAGCTATTAAAATAGCTTTTGTTTGAAAAACCACAATTTTCTGAGAGAAAAAAGAAGTTTTAAAGTTACTTAGCCACAGCCAAGCGAGACCACGTCCTAGCTACACGAGCGGCAAACGAGATCTGGGGTTTTGGAGCAGTGCAACATGGGATAACCGTTTAGCCAAGCCAATTAGAGACTTTGTGCTAGAAAATAAAAAGTTGGCAGAGTCGGAGCAGAGAACCCGTGAGTAAGAATGTAGGCGAGATTGGACCACATAACATCTGGTATTTACCATAATCCCCAAAGATTGGATTAGGCTCTCTGTACCACATCAGACTGTCCACAGTTTTGGCTGCTAGACATTTTAGCCATCCAGCTATGAAAATATTCTGTCTCCTTGCAGACTCTAGTTCCCTGAAACTACATACATGTATATCATAAACACCCTTGGGAGCTGAAGGGAGTCCAAATAGAGATGTCCAGAAAAGGCAAAGACTGGGCCCACCCAAAAGCAGGGGAACTACCTGGACTCAAACATTTCAGTTGTGCAAACAGGCATACTAAAGCGTCTAAGAGCAAATTCAGTCTGACAGGGCAGAACAGAATTCAACCTGACTTTGGAAAAGAAAACATGAGATGACCTGGGTTAGGCCACTGAAGAGCATGGACTGAAGTCCTTGAAATCTAAAAAGAATCTGGAGCAGTTTCTTGATCCTTTCTTGTCAGGAAGAAACTCTCTAAGATGCTTATTTTAAGAGATTGTAATGCCTCATTTCTTGCCATAATTTCACAGTGGGGTGGGATGTTTGGCAAGGAGAGGAGAGAAGCACATGCCTTTGATTATTAAATTCTCCTGATCCACTTGTTCCACATGATAGCCAGCCATGTGGACAACCAGACAGACATAAAACACTTAACTGCCTCCAGAGTTGGACAGTCAAGCAAGATCTCATGAATTAGTCTGGTGTCTCCTTCCCCAAAGAGGAAATATAAAATACATCTGGTTCTACCAAATCTTACTGCCTTGAGGCTGGAAACAGTTTTGAAAATTGCTGCATAAATGGTTCGATCATTTGTCTACTTTTTGCCATTCTAATTCTTCCAAAGCTGGCATGCACATCTCTGAATTTGAGGGAACGGTCAAATTTGTGCTCCAGGTTTCCTTATCTATTTTTTTTTTTTATTCCCAATCCCATCTTTCCTGCTTCATACTTTCCAACCATCCCATTAACCCCATCCATTGCCGGGGATACCAGCTCCCCCCATTCCACACCAGGACCATTCTTTGACTCAGAGTTGAGCCGGAGTGGATATTAAGGTCATCGGGGGGGGGGGTCATGCTGGTGACCACTTCTGCCAGGGGGATTGTTTTAATTTTTTTAATAATCTGCTCTAGTTTTTGCACAAACCCCTTCCCAGTGACTGACATTTCTATCCAAGGGATGCTTGCCTCTACTATATATGCATCTCTTCAGGAAGCACCTACACAAATGTCTGCCCCCCCCAAGTATATCCACACCCATCCCTCCCCGCCACAGCCTCTGATACCAAAGGTGCTAATTGAACCCAGGCTGTCTGGGTCATAGTTGGTGCTTTATCCCTCTAAGCGACAGCATGACTAACATTTTGCCTTCTTGTTCCATTTTCTCCAGTTTTGCTTTAAACTCTTGACCAAAAGAGCTGACACTAGAAATGGGTACTCAGAAAGATCACCTTCCTATCCTTGGCAAAATCCTTAAGCTATAGCTAGGTGTGACTGGTAAACAGTTAACCCAGTGTCCACTGCTTCTGTTACTCCATAAGAAGATAGGGTTAAAGCACATGGACAGAATTGCAACAGACAACATGGCTGCGATCAAAGACTAATTTAAACTTCAAACTCTCCATTTGACAAATGGTTCATCCCATTCAGTGGGTCTCGCTGCAAATGTGATGTAGTTTACAGCTCTCACAGTAATGTTCACAATGTTTAAAACAGCCCTCACAGATCTGTCAAGTTCATTAATTTACTTGGAGAAAATGAATAGATTAATTCTTCAACGCTGGAGCCTTTAAGGGCTACTGCTGCAGCAATGGAACCCACCTGCAACAGTAACAGCAAGTCCATCCTTTGTGAGGCTAAAGGTCTTACTTGGACTTTGCACATAGGCACAACACCAGAGTTCTCCTACATCACTCTAACCACCATCTTCCAATTACAGGAAACCACCAAGGAGGAATGCTGAGAGAATAAAAGGTAAGTAATGTAAGTAAATGTAAAATGTGATAAGGATAGGATTTGGAGGTGGGGTGGACACCAGAGTCTCGTTTTTGCCTTATCCCTAAAACTTTCCTAAATTTGGGGTCATCCAGAGGGGTAGTAGGGGAATCTACACTCTTTACTAAAATATTTGGAATGAAGAAGAATTCCTGTGAAGAAATTCCACTTTCTTCTTAAAATTACACTGCTTTCCTTTGTTCACAGAGGTCAAAGTTTAAGGGGAAAAAAGTATTAACTAGACACACTGCTGAGGCCTACTGACCCCTTTTGTCCTGACCAGAGAAAGCATGGTTAACAAAGGAACCAGACAAAACAGTGTCTCGGAAACAGGTAGCAGTTGTACAGGCATGAAAAGAAACAAGTGCAACAGAGCCAGCATCTACGATATCAAAGTCAATATCAACACAAGTCCACGAATCAGTGGATCAACCCAGAATGCAGCAAGTTCGAATCAACATCATGCTAAGAGAGATCATCCAAGCTTGGTCCTTAAAGGCTTGGCTCCAACAAGATATCAAATAACACTGAGGCTAACATCAGGTGAATCAACCCAGACAGTTGACAGAGCAACTTTGATGACATTAGTATGAGACCAAGACACTGGTGACAACACTGGCATCAAACGATTGAGCAACCCCTTGGGCCAAATGTTTTCCTGATGCCAACAGCATCAGAACTGAAGCAATTGATACTGATGGCAAGGTTGACACTTGGAGTGCCAGTGAGAAGAACTGCCGTTACAAAGCTGAGACTGTATCAAACACTAAATTCAAGACAGCATCAAACCCAGACAATCCTACTGTCTCAAACTCTGGTGCTTACTGGTCAAAAGTCACAAGAACTACAGCCAGTAAAGTGCCCAGTGAGGATGACAAGACGATGCAGCACAAAAACAATAAGTAAAGAAGGGCTCTTAACTATCCCAATGTTATTTGAAGGGTGGCCTTGAGACACCATCTGTTGGACCTCAAAGAATGCCTCACTGTCCTTCTGCAATTAAAATTTTAAAGCTAACCTATATGCTACAGTGAGGCCTGAAAGATTAGTCAGTAAGCTCTTCAAGAGTAAATGCTGAGGAACTCTGCCCTCTGGTGTGTGCTCAGCTAGCAGTATGGCTGCTGGAAGGACTGGATGGGGGAGGAAGTGAACGAGCAGCTAATGTATGCTCACCCATTCTGAGAGAGGGAGGCAGTATGGTTTGCTAAATCAGCAATTGCCACAGTATGAACCGTCTATTGAAAGTGATGTGCTACCTGGTTAGAAAGTTGCTCATGCATGGAAATGCACAAGCACATCATGGGACAGCTATAATAGAACTCACAGACTGACAAAGGATGGGGCTAGGACAGTCCATAGGATCTACAGATTTGCTCAGTCCATAACACTAAACTCTCACTTGCAATGGCCAATATATGGGCCTGAGGGCTCTCTCCACAATGAGGAGATAATCCAGAGAAGTGCAGAAAGGGGAACCATTGAAATGATCAGTGTCAGTACCCTTAACAGAAGTAGTCTCAGATGCTACAATCACAGGTAACACCAGAGAGAATCTGCAGGCTTTGGCTTCTTTGAGTTGATACAGCTACACAAGAAATTAAATTCACCCCTGGGATCATGTCTGGGGCTCTACTCGATAGAAGGGCAGGAATTTAACGCTACATGGGTGGCAAAAGCAAATACACTGCTGGCTAGGCTTATTTTGGGCCCTCTGGCAGATAGCCTAGTACCTAACTATGAACCAAGTCTCAGTTCAATTAGTGGTCTCTGGCAAAAGTCGTCTTTTTAGCTCTTCATCAGTGTCTCTGTACTTTTCAGCCACAGTCTCTAACTTTTTGATCTGAAGGTGTCAACCACCAAAGGGAGCTTTAGGTCGAAGTGGCAAAGGCGAGCACAGTTTATTTTGTATTTCAACATTAACAACTCATTTCTCCTCTCTTTCAAAGAAAGATAATTACAGAATTTTCACATACAACATGCATCTTCAATGGGTTCAATTCCCATTCAATAAAACACAGCAAATGGCTATCTGACCAAACTGAGGCAAAACCAGAGCAAGATAATAAAAAAAAAAAAAAAACACTTCAGTCATAGGGGAGGATTGAAAAGTAATCTTTCATCAACAGAAGACAAAGACATACCAAGGTAACACAATGAAAAAGAAAAACTTTTTTCTACAAAAATAGAGTCAACATCTAAAAACAAATAATCTAGCATTAACAAATGAGAGGGCGAGGAGAAAAAAAAAACACAAATGAGAACGAGTAGAAGTCAAAATGCTGTCCTAAAAAAAATTAAATGTACAAACCTGAAATCCAGCTATTGGTAAAGACAAATGAATAAATTTTAAAAATAAAGCTGTTACAACAAAGAATTTTTGGTCAAAACATTCAAAGCTAAAATGAAATCCTGGGGCTATTCTCAAATGTCAACACTTATTCATAGGCAAGAGGGTAGAGATCTGCACCAGGAATCCAGCAAACAAAATATTTTATGTAAGAGAGGAGCCAGTAACCTTGGAAAGTTTCAGACACAGATCTGCCCAAGTTCTGTTGGCTTTTCTCCAAACTGCTGACAAGAATGGACTTCTTTATCTCAGATTTAAGGCTATGAACTGCTAAGTAAGTTCATCCCATAGTCCCAAAATGTATTCCCTCAGTCTCCATTTACCCTACAGGATGATTCTAAGCAAATGTCCCTTACTAGAAAAGGCTTCAGGATTGTCCCCGAAAAGGGGCAATTGTGTCCAGTAAGTTCAGCTATTCATACAGTTAGTTCGACAACAGGTTGCAAGGAATGGCCTCACTTGCAGTAATCAAACCTATGGGGGACTTAAAATAATGTTTAGCACAGACTTTCACAAAAACGTCTCTTTTCTCGGGCAATGCAAATCCTTTAATCAAACAAGTTTGGAGGAAGTGAGGGCAGCAAATGAAGCTTTAAATGCAACATACAAACCTAGTGTCAGGAAATTTGGGATCAAAAATTTTAAACAAGAAATTTTGCATCCACATTTAACCTGTACTCAGTGCTGGTCAAGTTCATCTTGCTAACAAGCAAGCAGTGTTTAAAACCACTGTTGGGCACAAAGATCCAACTATTTCTAGAATTAAAGCATTTAAATACCATGCAGTGCCTATGAAACAGATGCAATCTTTAAGACTTATCCTACAAAAAGTGCAAGTTCCTGGCTTCCATAGATAAAGGTGTCAAAAAGGTATTCCCATTCCAGAGGCAATATTTTCTGTGCTTGAATGACACTGCCAAAGTACTCTTTCAATACAATACAGCATATGGAAAGTGATCAAAATGCTGGGGAAGCTGCATTCCCTGCAGGCATCGTATTAAAATAAATCTAAAGCCAAACAACATAGAGAATGCAAACATGGCAGTAAATCCAAAAACGTTTATTACAAAGTAAGCACTTCTGTGTCCATAAATGGACGCTTCAGACGTCAATGAAAACAACCACTTAAAAAATGAAATAAACTTCCAGGAAAATCCTAACCAAACAAAAGACACGTTTCAAATTGTATGTTACAACTGAATGGCTGGTTTAGATTTAAAAACATGTCTTTTGTATGGTTAGTTTACTTTGTAATAAATGTTTTTGGATTTACTGCAATGTTTGCATTCTCTATGTTTGGCTTTGGATTTTATACTTTTCTACATGGAGGTGCATAATTCACTGGGATATATATTGTTTTCTACGTGTATTTTATTAAATAAACTGAGTAAGTCACTGTAACTCACAGTAAGTCGTATGAATTTTTTTTTTGTTTTGTTTTTTTTAACCTGGGGGAGATTTAAATTTCAGGAAAAGTATTTTTGCCAAATTGATACTTCACAAAAATATCAGTCATGACATAATGGTATTCAAGTGGCCTAGGTGAAACTCCTAATAGGAAAGAAAAAAAAAATCTCTCTCCCAAGATACTTAACCTCAAAAACAAAGCCCTTGCAAGACCATAGCAGGGGATTCACTAATTTCAATAGCTCTCCTATGTAACTCTAGCCAGGTCTGAATAATGACGGCACCACATCAACAAAAGCCTGCCTGCCTGCTTGCGTGAGCTGCCACATGTCAAGCATAGTTATACATTCAAATGTTATGAAAAGGAAGCATTTGTGTACCTTAAATGACCATATAACAATTGTAATCAATGTCAGGATATACAAAAATTACCCTACCTACTGTCCGTATGATTTTCTTCTGTCCTTGCAACTGGGATGGGAAGGTCACCATAGGTATCAGCATGCACTTCAGAAATATCAGTCACTAAATTCCAATTACCAGGGTTTCCAAACAGTTCTGGGTCATCCCCAACGACATCCAACAAAAGAACATCATCTTCATATGCTTTATCAATATCTAGAGTTTGGGTATTTCCACAAGTTTTGACAGTCTTTTTATGTCTCTCTCTTTTATTCACATGGGAAGCAAGTTTACTAAGGAGCACCTTCTTGGATGGCTTGCATTTCTGATTAAGGCAAACTGAAACATGTTTGGTAACCAGCTGCTGTTTACTGTCTCTTACTTCAGGATTAGTACATTCTGAAGAAATTCTCAATGAATCTGCCATATCTTGCCACTTGGAAGAATTCAGACAGACTTCTTTGGGGCTCTTGTATATAGCAGTCTGGTCAACAGACTCCATAAAAAGACCATCTTCCATTTCATTCACCAGATTATAACAAGTTTCTGTTTTAGAAAAACTTCGTGTGCAAGATTTTTTTCTGGCCACCTCTTTACAGTCTCTAGGAACAAGCATATTTTCATGCTGCTCAGGGGAAATATTTTTTTTATTTTTACTCAAGTCCATTAAGTTACTGGACAAATATCTTTTCTCATGAAAACTGAATTTTAAATCAGTCTTTTGTTTGACTTTCCCAGGGGACTTTAAAAAGTTAACTGGCTTGTCGCACTGCATGGGTGAAGTATTGCTCTCAACTTCTTGTGGAGTACATTCAGGAACATTCAGAGTACAGCTTTGTCCATCTACTGAACAAGCTGCATTTGCAGACCTATCTTCGGCCACACCATGCTCGTCCATGCTGTCTGTGGTACAGGTTTCAGATATTCTGTCCATGTTAACCACTTCATTACTGTTGCTAACTGTAAACTGTGCATTACAACTCAAAACTAACCAAGTTTCATCAGGGGAGTTATTTCCAGTCCTAACATCCACCAATTCTGAAATTTCAGAGCAGCAAGAAACTGTAAATGCATCTCCATGATCAGCTGTATGCAAAAACTTTAAGGGCAATTCAGTCTTCTCACTTTGGTCAAATGCAGAAACACTGGGGGATGCGCTTGTTAACGTTTTATTATAAGACGACTCTCCTGAGATGAACTCTGTTGCCACACTTTTGCTGTCTTCCGCAGCTACACTATTAGTATTCTCAGAATTACTGGGTGAACATTTTACAGGAACAGAATATTCCTCTACATTAAGGCCATATTCAGAAGTCTGAACAAAACCCCCATCAGTACTGCTGTCAGAATTAACTGAGAAATTATGTATTTTTTCATCTCCCCCATTCTCAGACGATTTGTCAGAATCAAATGAGGGAATATCACCACTGTGCTCAGAAAAACTACAAGTGGCAGCATCTCTAGAACTCTTCCATGAATTTTCCCTTGACAAAACAGTTTCATCTTCACGTATGGCATGCTTTACAGTGGAAAAAGAACTACCATTATTCTCATATTCTCCAACAGACTCATTTAATATGGCAAGATACGCTTCTCTGCTGGCAACAGTCTCAGTGCCTGAAGCATCAACATTATTTTCATGTGAAGGGCCATCTGCAACTGGTACTATTTCAGGTTCACTACATACAGAGTTTGCTCTACAAATGTGAACTTCAGAACTATTGTAGCCTTCTTCCATGGCAAAAGGCACTGATACAGGACTCCTGTGTCCAGGAGCAGAAACACACCTATAAGCATCTCCAGAACATCCACAGAAATGTCCTCCTGAGATAGGCTGCACCTCTGTATCTTCTCTATCCTCGAAGGCTAAACTCTCAGTACACACATCCTGTGCGTTTTGATGAGAATGCTCTAGTGAACCATAGAATGGAACAGGAGTAGATTCTTTCTTACGACTACCTATCACTTCACACAATTTTAAAGTCCTAGCACAAGAAAAAACTGGCCTAATTCTTTTTCCAGTGAACTCAACTGTTCTTTGACAGCTAAAAGGCTGAAATTCTTCTTCCACCTCACAAATTGCAGCTGCCTCACGCTCTTTTACAAAGCGAGTAAGGACAGCATTGTCTACATTGTACTGAACAGTATTCTCCGTCAATTCATTAACCTGTTCGTGGCTTAAAAAGTGACAGCCTAATGAAGGAGTCTGTCTTGCGGCATGCTGAACATCACCTGAAGTTCTACAAATGCCCACCGACTGATTAAGGCATTCTGAAGACTCTGAATGTAATGGGCCACGTTCCACATTGCCATTTCCTTCAGAATGTCCTATACTATTCCGTTCACCAAGGGAAAGATCGGTTTTATTTGTCCCACATTTAAAAGATTCAGTTTGGTTATGGTCCTCAAATTCTTTTCGCTGAAGTACATTCTCCCTCTCTTCAGATACTACACTGCCAATGGATGCACCTCTCTCACACTGGCTGCCCTTCCCTCTCAAAGTTTTACAAATACCTGGTTTACATTCTGTTGGTGGTGTATTCCACCCATTCATTTGATTTGCAGGTACATCACTGCTACACCCTGCATTAGCAAAGGATTCCCGATTTGTAAAACAGACCGGATCCCCTACAGTGGCAGAAAGTAAATTACATTTTCCAGACGACTGCATAAATCCAGTCACTTCAATGTTGCAAACACTCATATCTCCTTTACCTGGGAAAATTAAGTTATTTTCACTACAGTTATGCACTTTTTGCATAATCTTAGATGAATTACTTTCATCAATGAGGAAAGACTGAAATCTGTCTCTACAAGAACTGATGTCCAGTTCCATATTCTTTTTCCTGAGTACTGGTACAGTAACATCTGTACATGAAGTCTCTTCACCATTCTGATTATGATCATAGATGCTTTTCATTTTACTTCTTGTTCGAGTTAACACCTGAAAAGCTGAATGTGCACATTGTGAAAACAATGCTTTCAGTTCCTTGCTCTTCACAACTGCAGAATTCAGGAACTGATCACGAGAAAGTTCTGTGCATGTGGTCTGCGCATTCAATTCAACAGTGGAGGTGTCTGATGATTTGGAAACCAAACTACTGTTAACAGTAGCATTTACTACTCTGGATGATCCAATCTTCTTTAGATGGTCTGGAATACCATTACCTTCTGCTGTTTTCTGATCTGCCAAGAGAAAAAGAAAATAAAGTCTTTTTGGCACCACACTAATGTTAAACATACCTTTTTAAAAGCAAAAAAGTCAAGGAGTTATTAAAGCAGAGGAAACAACTAACCAACTTCTACGAAATGTTACCGTATAAATATTAAATTGTATACACCTGGAAAAGTTTCTAAAACTGTATACTAAGATATCTAATGAAATCATCCAAAATACTGAAAGAAAGAAAAAAAAATTTTAAACCCGTCCTGCAAACACCATGCTTCAAGACCATCATCCTCTAATCCCTATGAAAGATAACCCAATCATCATAAAAGATTAAACTATGAACAAGAACGTTTTCTACATTTAAAGACCTCGGAAGCATACTCAAGATCAAGCAGCACTTCCCGACTAGTGGCATATTCTACCTGCTATGTAGTCAGTTAAACATAAATAAGTAAGCAGGAAATCTAAAGGAAAATGGGCCATACTGCAGAAATGACTAGTAAGCCCGACCACTGGATTAATGGACATATCACTATCCTCAATTCTTCTCCCTCAAAAACTGAACCTTTCTTTGACCTTTCTGAAGCACAGAATCGTAAACCAGGGAAAATTACTCAAGCAGAAATTAATCTTGGTTATCTTATAAATGGCCCACACTCACTCCAACTTCTAGAGGAAGGACAGCCTACTTCAGATCTCAAAAAGTTGTGTGTGTGTGTGTGTGTGTGTGTGTGTGTGTGTGTGTGTGTGTGTGTAGTACTGAGAAGTATTTAAAGGGCTTAAAAGTAGATCCTAACCAGTGGAGTGCAATCTCATGCCATTTATAACAGAAGCCCACGAATGAGGAAGACAAGGTAGCACCCACTGACCTGGTGTCCTAGGTGATACTACTAGCAAATGAGGTCCTATTCCTGTGAGCAAGTCTTATCCACAATGTTCAATACATACAGAGATGCAATAAAACTGACTGCAACAATCTCCACCATACAATCAACTGCAACAGGATATACAAGCAGGAAGCTTAAAAGTCAAACTGCCTTTCTACATTATTAGAACAGAAAACAACAAACTTGCTGATACCAGGAAATACAGTTAAACTAGTTCCAGCTGCTTGGCTAGCGGATTCCCTTCTCAAATCCAGAAGGGAACATGGTCCCTTTTGCAAAAGCACTTCTATCTTAAGAAAATAAAGTAGAACTTCATGATGCAGAAATTACAGTTGTGCAAGTCAACTCACCATAACAGCAAATGTTCGAATGATTCCTGTTGCAGTAGTCATGGCAAAACATGTCTAAGGCTAAACTACAAACACATTTTGTTTTTGGTCAGAACCTAAACCTTGCTTTTGTTCTGGCATAAAAGTTGCCTGGTCCAGAAGGAACAACAAGGAGTATGGGGTAGTGAGAACAAATCTCAGCACCATCTTGCAGACAGCATTTGCTAAAGCTGAATATTGTTACTTGAATTCTTTGTGAATAAAGAAAGACCTTTGTACTACAAATTAAAGATTTGAAATGGGAGGAGAGAGATTTATTACAAAAGGGCCAACTCCAAAGACCCAAAGTCATGAGTGGTCAGAATGGAGTTCTGATATTAGTGAGCATGGCGATACTTCTACAAGGGTACATCATACTGGCAATGTAGAAGGATCAATATGTCAATACAAAATGACAAAGGAAGAAGTGGGAGACACTGGAAATGATGCCAAATAATTAAAAGGAAATGAAAGAGAATTCCCAGAAACTTGCACCCATGGAATGAAACAGCCATGAGTATAGTAAAAAAAAAAGGTAGTAGCCTTAATATAAAAAGTCAATCCATAAGATTTGAGAAAAGAGGCACAAAATACAGATGCAATCTTAGGGCGGGTTGGTTAAGCAAAGATGATTACTTGCATCATGCTGGTACAGGGAGAGCAGAAAAGTGCAAAAAAAAAAAACAAACACACGAGTCACACCTAGCCATTTTAAAGGCTGACGTTTCTGTTAAAAATGGAGAACACATGCATTTTAGGTAGGTGATTTGCTTTATTTCTATTTTACTTGTAGTTTAACATTTAGAGGAGTTTGGGTTAGTCTTTTAGGGTTTTACTGATCGCCAGAGTTTTAGGGTTAGGGACAGAGGGTCTTTAGGGTTACAAAAGGAGGTGTAGGGTTAGATTATGTAAGTTCAAATAGTGTTGGTTACTTACAATAACCCTGTTTAAATAGGGTTCATATTCTAGGAACGAAAATACACCAGACCATTAAGCCACCATGGTATAAGTAAACATCAGTATAGCTGCAGAATACCAAAGAACTGATATAACTTAAATTTGCGCATCCCACCACGATACTGCAGGAACAGAAAGTCATTTAAACATCTTGTGTGTAGAAGACACTCTTCACTGAACCATCAGCTACAGCACTCAACTCTCATATGCAGTATGATGCATAAGGACAAAGTCAGCAAAAAGATATGGAGTTGGACAAGCGAGTTTTTTTTTAATACACTGCTAATGTTGACTAAAAATGCATCTCCACAAGGTGAGTGTATATCCTCAAAGGAAACTCCAAAAGTAGTAAATACACCCCAAGCACATCTTGTGGCTAGAGGGTTTGAACAACTTAGCAGAAAAAAAAAACCTCCAAAAGATTCAACATGTGCATTACAATTTCTTCACAAACATTTTACTTTATCAAAAGTAATGGAAAGCTCATTCATAGGAGATTACAAGGCCGGAGGCCATTTTAGGCCTAGCCATTTCAACCCAATGTAATACCGTAGAAGTACTAAATACCCTAGATTGCATTTAGTGATGAATGCCCATGTCCAGGAGGGTTTTGGTCTCCATTCCTGGTAAACATTTATGGTGCCCCATCCACTCATCCAGGTTCCTCTTGAACAGCATCATAGAGGTGCTCTGTTTCACATGAATTGGTAGCCTGTTCCAAAGACGTGGCAGTTGCTGTGAGACAAACAGGACATGCTGGAGGGACATATTTATGTCACAGGTCATATTCATGTCCCTGAAAAGGGTAGCCCTAGACCCACTTGATTTATGGATATGCAGCAAGTTCATTAGGTTTGGGTCTTGGGTTGCTCTGTAGACCAGGCACAAGTCTCCCCTAATAAGTCTATACGATACGGAGTACAGTGACTGGGATTTTAGTCAATCTGTGTTAAGGCAAGTGCTGGAGGCCCTTGATGATCTTTGCTGGAAACCTCTGAGGTCTCTCTAACTGTTGCAGGTGCTTAGTACTGTACAAACCGAATGGGGTATTATACTCAATTATGGGCCGGATAAGTGCCGAGTATAGGGGGGTTATAGCTTCTGCTCTTGAGGTGATGCCTTTACTAATCAAGTGAGCTACATGAAAAACTTTCCTTACACAAGTAAGCACGTGGTGGTCAGAGTTAAGGTCGTGGTCAACCTGTGATCCCAGATTCCTTACCACTTCTCATGGGTACTTAGGGTATTGTTACTGATTTGATAGTGTGAATGGACATGGTTTATGCTCAAGGGAATGATGATGCATTTCTTTACATTCAGTTTGAGACCATGACTAATAACACCAGTCAGTGGTCCGGGCGAGACCCTTCTGGAGTATACTGACATCATTTGGAGATTCAATGATTGCACCTAGTTCGCAGTTAGTCTGCTAACTTGGTCACCCACAACCCTTTAATTTTGACCTGAACTTCTGAAAAGTTCATGCCAAACAGTAGGGGGCCCAGCAATGACCCCCTGTGGCACACCATTGGCAACAGGTCTGCCAGTTGATGTGGAGTGTCTTTCTGGTTTGTGAGCCAATTGGCAACTCATCTTACAATGAAGGAGCTTACATTCAGTTTGCCAAGTTCATCAGTGATGCCTGAATGTAGGATTGTGTCGAAAGCCTTTGCCAAGTTGAGGTATGCTGTGTGGACAGATCTACCCTCATCTATTGCCTTGGTCACACTTTCAAAGAAATCCATCAGATTTAACAGCCAGGATCTGCCCTTCACAAATCCAAATTGGGTAGGATCCAGAGTTTGGAGGTCACCTATGTTTTTATTTAGGAGGTCCATAATGATACGTTCCATGGCCTTACAGATGAGGCCTATCAGGTTTATGGTTTGGTAATTCCCCGGGTCTGTTGCTAGGCCACCTTTGTGGAGGGGAATAACTAGCTGTTCTCCATTCCAGTGGAACAAGCCTGTTAGGCTATGATTGAAAAAGATACTTAGTGGTGATGTTAGTTCATGTTTTAGCCTATTTAGGAGACAGCCTGAGTTGTCATCTGATCCCACAGAGGTCATGTTCTTTGCCTTGGACAGGGGACTTTGAGAACCTGCTCTTCAGGTATGGAAGGTGGGGGGAGGTTTGGTGGAGGGTTTGCTGTAAGTTAGGAGAGGATAAGGGAGTGGATAAGGTTAGAAGGGAACAGTCAGTGCACCTTTCCTGTCATATGGATGACTGTATAGGGTGCCTCAAAGTTTTGACTATTTAAAGTCATCTTGAAAGGTAGTTCTTAGATAGAAAACAGAACATGATCACTTCTAATACGTTATGGGGGCTGGATTTGTTTTCTAAGGAAGAAATGGTGTTATACCAAAAAGAGGTGCATGAAAACACTTCAGTCTGCTGTCATGGAACCATCAAGAACAGCACAGCACAATGCTCTCCTTACCCCTACTGAGACAGACTTACTTGGGTCAAAAGCAGGACTAACTTTCTACATTGCCAAGCGAAGTAACCATTTAGCATGGTTGTTGCTTCCCTATTTGGTATCCAGCACGGAATATGCCACTGTATACGTGAAACAAAGGAGATAGTTTGTAAAATCTATTCTACAGAAGTAACATGTCAAATCCTGAGAAAATATGAATCCTGGAAACTAATCTCCAACTCTCTGATGCATCACAAGAAACCTATCAGATGGTGACAAGCAAAGGGAACATCTTGCTGCTTTGACAACAGAACAATAAAGATTCTCACTCCTTTGCTTGCAGTCAAAGTACAGTTGAGCAAGTTGCACTTCCCACTAACAGACGTTCAAATTCCTAAATGCTGCAGTGGCTTTAAGGCTACTTTTATCATTACAATCCAATGATGAAAACACCCATTAAATCGGGGCATCATCTGTACTTGTGCCACATTAAGGCTTGGAACTCCTTAGCTGTATCCATCAGGTCAATACCCTTCTTCACAGCCTTCAAAACCATTCTGAAAGATTTGCTATCCAAAAGCCACCTCTGTTCTTGCTCAAACACCAGGATAAATTATATCACTAAATGTGAACAAATACGTATTTATACTTTACACCTCCTTACTCTCCCTTCTTCACTCACTTCCTTCTATCAATTTCTCTCCCCTGGCTTTCTCACAATTCCTGTTTGTATTATACAAACTTGCCTTTAATTTCTCTATAAACTGGCTAAAATTTCTCTATTAAATCATATAACTTGTATCTACTCTTAACCAATGCTTTCAATGTAATTTGGTACAACTTAAAGTGTAATTTCTTTGTATTATTTTAAAGATCGTAAAATGATTTTGTTTAAAAAGTAAAGATTGTAAAATTATTATTCTTAAAATGTTTTGCAATACTTTGGACTATTCTCTCCAGGCCTCCACTGAAAATTGGCATCTAAGCAGTCAAGACTTTCCCGGTAATCAAATGTCAATAAATAAATATGGGTTACGTCCTGTCCAGGACAAAGCTTCCAAAAGTGCTGTCTACCTCTCACACCTTCATTCTGACTGGACAGACCTGTGTAAGGAAATCAGCAGTCAAGAGTCGAGTTCTCTTCAGGACGTTGTTGCTCAAAAGTAAAGGAGGGACAGCTGTACCCTGCATCTTAGCATGACTAGCCTTTCTTTTTTGTTAACTTTAGCCTGACTGTGTAGCTATCTCCTTAGAACTTATATTCTTATTAGGAAGTAAAAACCTCAATATTTGAAGATGTACATAATTGTGTGTGTTATTGTAAAGTTCATGGGTTTTTTGTTGGGGGGTTGTTTGTTCTGTTTGAGGGCTTTCAAAAAAACAAAAAGTTATGCAAGATGTGACATAGGCGCAAATGGATATGACATTAAACAACTGTATAAAACAGCAACCTGCCGAACAGTATATACATGTAACATAAAAGATGGAACTAGACATTCAGCAAACGAGCAGTTGTATATAAAAAGTAGTAATAATTATATAAAAAAATTATGCTTTTCCTAATGACTTTCAATCTAAATTGTCTTACAGATAAATATAAAAAAAGAAAGTATGAACTATATTATAAATGTAGAGTGCAAATAGCTATGCTATAGAAGACGCACCTGGAAAGAAATGAACATGTGAATTTGATAAAGAACTGTTTTCAGGGTTGTTATTCAGCGGAATATTTGGGGCAAAGGAAAAGAGGAGTACTTATATTAACTACAAGAAGAGCTCCAATAGTGATAGAAGAGGGGAAAAATAATGGAAGATGCATAGTACTAAGGGGCTACTGGCTAGGGGATGAGGATTACACTGGCATGCATTTACATCCCTCCTAAAACTGCTATAATGGAGCTTAAGAAAATTCTGGGAGAAATAATCAGTTTTCAAAGAAGAATATTACTTATAGGTGGATACTAGAATTTGGTTTGCAACAGTGAAGATGTGTCTGGGGGGGCCTAGAAGGGAAATATAACAATGGAGGGTAGATTTATGAAAATGTTTGGCGTGGAAGATGTGAATTCAGTACTAGGAGTTCGGAGTGAATTTACATATTACTCACCGAGATACAAAAACTGGGCTAGATAGATTTTATGTCTCAGGAACATGTGCATTTACTTGATGGTCTTGAAACGCACCCAATAACTATTTCAGATCATGCACCAATAATACCAAAATTAGCAAAAATAAAAATGCAAGGAAATGAAAGTAAGACAATGGTGCTTTCCCACCAACCGGCTGAAAAGAAACAAATTTAAGAAATGGGTTGTGTGAATTAATTCAGGAGCTACTAGAGAAGATAGAATTATCTTCTGAACACATAGCTAAGGAGTGGGAGAAAACTGAAGTGGAGTTTAAAATTAGGTTGGAAATAAAAGAAAGTGAGATGTGGCTAAACAGTAACAAGAATTATTTAGAGGGATTGACAAATGTGGAAGTATTGCAAAATAGGGGGAATCTCTCAGAACAAGAAAAGGATCAACTGCAGAAAATAAAGCTAAACAGAAAATAAAGGATTACCTCAATAATATGCATGATCTTAGAAAGATTGCTGTTAAGCAACAGTTTTTTGATAATTCTAGAGCACAAAAACTTCTAGCACAACTACTCAGGCAACAAAAAGTGGAAAGGGCAGTCACCAAGCTTAGGAAGCCTATATCAAGGAAAACAAGAGACCCTATAAAAGTATAAATATTTCAGAAATGTTACAAAAATTTGTATAAACAGAGAAATATGGAAATCAAGAAAAGGTACAAACAGAAATGTTTATGGAATAATTAAATATGCCAAAGCTAGAGGGGGATGAGGCTCAATTACTGTTAGGACAGGAAGGGATGAGATAAAAATTGTGATGTATAACAAATCTACAGGAAAGTCCCCAGGAATAGATGGTATTCCCGTGGAAGTTTGGAAGTTAGGAGGGAAAAAACTGAAAGATCCGGAAGGTTTTGTTTAACAGTATGTTAAGAGGAGAAGTACCAGCATCCTGAAAGAAGGCATTGGTAATGGTAATACCTAGAGGGTAAAGATCCATCCGATCCAGCTTCATACAGGCCCATTTAAATACTAAACCATGATTATAAAGTGTTTATGTCTATAATGGCAAAAGTTATACCAAAAGTAAAGGAGGGACACATGTACATATTTTAGAGGCTCAGGATAAGTAACAACAAATAACGTTATAGCCCAACAACCAACTAAACAGAAGTAGGGAGGAAATTGGGTGAGTACGACTAATGCAACAGTGAGGAATTCGAACATCTCCTGTTCTGGGGAAGTGCAACTTGCACAAAAGTACTACGTTCATCATTCCCACTACTGCCAATAGCATTTAGGCTATATGGCTAGATTACCAAAGCTTATCCAACATGCAAGGAGAACGATATGGATCCAGGAGCTTTTGGAGAATGGCCTTAGCAAAGCATGCCCTGCGTCTATTAAAAGAATCCAGTCTGCAATGCCTTGTAAAAGGTGTTTACAGAGGATTACGTAACCGCATTCGAGTCCACCCTTTCCAGTATAGCATCAAAGAAACCACACATACCTTAGCTGAATGAGCCTGTATACTGTCTGGAATTAGTTTACCATGGTGGACATAAAAAGCAGTTGCTAAAGACAACCATCTGGAAATGGTCTGTTTGAAAAGTGTTGTTCTTTCTCTGTTCCAACATAACAAATGACTGATCTGCTTTTTCTAAAGGACTTTGTTCTGTTAAGATAGTATAGAGCTGCCTATGCATGTCCAGAATATGTAGAATCCGCTCTCCCTGGTACTGGAGAGCGATGGCTTGATTCATAGTAAACAAACAATTTTGGGAATAAATGAGAGACTTTTGTTTTTCTGATCCTCTGTCTATGGAAGGCCAGATAGGGTTCACCCATGAGGAGATTGTGTAAGAGATACTCTTCTTGCATATATCAGGCCAATGAGAATAATTTTCCATGTAATGAACATTGTCTGCTTGCTGAGCAGGTTAAAATGGAGACATGGCTAACTTTCCCAGCACAAAGTTAAGACCACAGGGAGGAGCAACCTATTTTCAAGGTCTCTGATGTAAAAGTCCATTGGAAATGCTTTAACTTGAAATAGGACAGGAGTAGGCAAGACTATGGGGACCCTGGTCATTGGCTAGACACAGACACAAACTAGTTTTCCACTTTCCAATATTAGATTTACTAGTAGCAAGTTTTCTTGCCTCCTGCAGAGGGAAGGAGTGCCGAAGAACTATCGCTCACATAATTATAGCCAGCCTGCACTGAAGGTACGACTTGGTGCCCCCTAATGTACCACATCACTACAATGACATCTATAACCACCTGAAAAGGTCCAAAGGATGCTGAGATTTTAAAGGCAGGGATCACAGCCAACATCTTTGACATTAATGTGCTTTTAGTATGTCTGAGGAATTCTACAGGCCTTGCACCTTTACCCCCATAGGAACTGTCAACCAGGTGAAATCTGAAAGTCTGTAGCTACAGACTGGCTGCTTGCAGATAGCGGAGAAAATGGGAGACCTAGATTTGCTTGTAACTAACAAAATTGAACTACAGTGGTAGATACTACAAAGCCTAAAGTTGGAATCTGAAATTCCAGAGGATGCAATTGTTGGGTCCATGTTTTTATTTATTTTTTTTTTTTTTAAAGAAACCACTGAATCACTCTCATGTTACCTACTGACAGGAGTCATGAGAATCATAAAAGCCATGAACCCCAAGACCCGAAGATGCTCCCTGGCTCAAGTGAGAAACAGATTTGAGATGCTCAATGAGGTTTCCAGATAAAAAATCCACCTTCTCCTGTATCAAAAAATCCTTTTGCTGAGAGGTATCTCCAAGGCAGCCCAAAAAGACAATCCTGTGCGACTGGGGTCAAGGAGGATTTCTGAACATTTATCTGGAATCCCAAACTGGTCAGAAGAGAAGAAATGCATTGTAATGTCTCTTGACATCTGGAAAAAGACTTTGCAAAGATGTGCAAATCATCTAAATAAGGAAATATGTGAAAGCCATTCAATCTGCAGAACTGTGACTGGAGCTAGTCACCAAGTGATCTACAGCTCCAAAGGGGTTTACAAACGGTAATGTTGAGAACCAATAAACGTGATCCACACACACAAAAAAAAAGAGAAATTTCCTGAAGTGTTTAGCTATGGGAATGCGAAGATATGCAGCTATGGGAATGTGAAGATATGCATCTGTTAGGTTTAATGTTATCAAAAAAACTTCCTTGGGGAGTGAGAGGCAAGAGTTAGCATCTTGACTTCAGGAACTTTCACAAAGATTTAGAAAAGGAAAGATCTGGAACTGGTCTCCAAGAAAAAAACTCTTTCACTGGTACCAGAAACATTCAAAAATAGAAGCCTGTGCCCCTTTCATTTAATGGCACTGGTTCAACAATATTAGGGTAAGTGATAAATAACCAGAGGGGAAAAAACACTGGTTAGGAGAATAGTGAAGAAGTCAATCATTCTGAAGTGTCAAACTGTCACTTTTTAGTAAATGATACTTGCTTGTTATTCCCCTCCTGTCATCTTTTTTGGTTCCTGTTTGGCTTAAGGCAGGGACTGTTCTGCTTCTTACAAGAAAGAGAGAATTTGCAAGATCTGCAAGAGGGGTCTGAAAAATCTTGTAAACTCCCTCAGGTCTTCTAACAAAGACCACCTGAGAAGCAGACTGGCTAAATAAAACATCCCTCTAGCTAATGCTCAACTTAAAAATTCAGACTTCACTGATTATGTACCCATGCATATCTTCTCAGCACTATACATGTAGCCCTACACACAGTATCTGCAAAGTCACACACACTCTAAGACGCATTTTAATACCAGAAAACAGCTAGAAACAATGGAATTCAGACAGAAAACTACTTTCAGAAGAAGTGTAACCGAATTTCAAACTGCACAAAAATGAACTACTACCACATACGAGTCTGATAGTTATGAATTATATATGCCCAAATGGAAAAAAATATTCTCTTATCAAATTTATCCAATACCTTTCCTTCTTTGTCCACAGGAGGATTGGAAGACACCAAGAGCCTATTCCGAGCTGACAAATATGTGGATGTGTGTGCAGGGTCAGACCTAAGGTAGGAAAACAAAAAAGAAGTTATGCACTCACCATAACGTTCCATGTTTGTTGTCCAGTACCTCGCCTTCAGTCTTGCTGTTTGGGTTCAGAGCCAAACCTCGGCTCCAACTTGGCCTATACTAAAGCTCGAGAGCTTCTACTGGCTCAAGGCTGAATACTATCTCGTAGTGCTTAGTGGCTATTCCCCAGATCTCATTTGAGAAGGAAGGTTCACATATGTTCAATAGCTAAAAGGATAATATCTGAAAACAGTCAAAAAATTAAGAAAAGGCAACAAGGAAATCAGGCCTTACCTGCCAATTTCTGAGAAAAATTCCTTTAGATACTCCAGGAGTAGGATGGTTGGGTGGGACGCAAGACTGTAGGCGAGATACTGGACAACAAACATGGATCATCATGGTGAGTACATAACTTTTTCGTGTTATGTTGCCCCATCTCGCCTTCAGTCTTGCTGTTTGGGACAGAGTCCCCAGCACCTTTTCCTTGGGTGGCTCAAGGGAATAAACTCCTCAGAACAGTGGAACCAAAGGATGCCCTGTTCCAGGAGGCCACATCTACTTTGTAATGAGTAATAAAAGTATGAGTGTTAACCCATGTGGCCGCAGCATAAATTTAATCTAGTGGAAGTCTGGAATGAAAGGCAATGGAGGTAGATACAGCACTAGTTGAATGCCCTTTGATTTTCCCTGGTGGTTCCTTATTGTGGGACTCAGACATATGTGATGGTTTCAGTAAGCCATTTGGACAAAGTAACTTTTGTGACTGCCAAGTCTTTTTTATTTTCTGAATAGGAGACAAACAATTGGTCTGACTTCCTAAATTCTTTGGTCCTGTGCAAGTAAAAACGTAACAGTCTGTGCACATCCAGTTGATGGAGATTATACTCTGCCGTGCTGCATAGTTTGGAAAAAACACTGGTAATTCTATACTCTGGTTTAAATTGGCTTGAGAACAAACTTTTGGTAAGGAAGGAAGGATTTGTTCTGAGGGAAACTATCTTTATGGAAGGTCAAATAAGGTGGACAGATAGACACGGCTTACAACTCTGATACTCTCCTGGCTGAAGTAATTGCTGTCAGGAAGAGTGTTTTCCAAGATAAAAATTGTAATGAACAAGACGATGCTGGTTCAAAAGAGGGCAGAATCAAAAAGATGACAAGGCTAGATTGAGATCCCTACGAGGAGGAGGTTCTCTGATGGGAGGTGTTAACAAAAAAGTACCTTTCAGGAAGGCTTTGCATAGTCTATGAGACTTTAGACTAGATCTGGATTCTCCCACATGATAATTAGAAATAGCAGCTAATTGAACTCTGACAGTGACTGTCACTGCCCCTTGATTAAAGGCTTTGTTAGAAATGCCAGCATTAGATGTACAGATGCTGGGAAAGGATCTATATGTCTTTTGCCAGCCCAAACAAGAGAACCTCTTCCATTTGCTTGCATAGAGATTCCTAGTCTGCTTGGGCAAAGAGACTAGAATGCGACAAACTGTAGGGGACAATTTCGGAAGCCTGGCTAAGAGCAGGAAGTGGTGCAGCCAAGCTGTCAGTTTGAGGGTGTGGAGTGCAGGATGGAGCTTTCCTGACGGACGCATCAGAAGATCCGGCACAGAGTCCAAGATCCATGGGTCCTCCTGAAGGTAGGGCCAAAGGAAGGGGGAACCAAATCTGGCAAGGCCAGTATTGCACAATGAGAATTAACCTGTGACTCAACAACTTTGCTTTCTGTATGACCTGTGGAATCAAGGGAAACGGGGTAAAGGCATAAAGCGGACCCAGGAGCCAATCATGAACCAGTGCATCCCTCGGACTCTCCCGGAGGGGAAATTAGGGAAAAGTAGTTGCTGCATTTGGAATAGAAGGCAGTGGCAGAAAGGCTAGCCCCATTTGTGAAAAATCTGATTCGCAACTTCCTGATTGAGGGACCATTTGTGAGGCATGAGAATTGCTGTGCTTAGCCTGTCTGCTATAACGTTGGATTTCTCTGGGATATGCGTTGCTGTCAGAAAGCATTTACAAGATATTGCCCACTGCCATACTCTCTGGGCCTCTCAACAGAGGGTAGGATCTGGGTCCCACTGCTTGTTGATGTACCAAACCACCAACATATTGTCGGTTTGAATTGCAATAGTCCCCGTGGGAAGATAGTCCTGAAGTGCTTGCAACTCCAGAAGCACGGCCCTCATCTCTAGGACACTGATATGCAAATGGTACTCGTAATCTTTCCAAACTCCTTGGACTGTGTCCCTGACATTGCGCCCCCCCCCCCCAATCTGGGACACGTCTGTGGGTTACTGTAGCGATAGGTTGAGGAAGTACAGACTGTCTACCCATTGTTACTTGAGTGGACTGAACCCACCAAAGTCAGTCCTTCTTGCAGGAATGAGATATGAAAACTTTGTGAGACATGGGTAACTCCTGCATGGACCATTGGGCGAAGAGTAGCCACTGCAGTACTCCCATGTGAAGTTGTGCCATGGGAAGTAGTGTTATCGTCGCTGCCATAGAGCCTAGGACTTTCAGCACAAATCTTGCCTGTACTCTTTTCTTGAGTAAAATAATCACTTGACTGCACAGCGTCTGTATCCTTTCTTGAGGCGGCTTTGCCAACATATCGTTTGTATTTAAATCTGCACAAATGAATGTAATATGCTGTGATGGCAACAAGGGAGATTTTTCTGTATTTATAGTAATGCCTAGTTTTGTGAAAAGATGGATAGTGTAGTCTCTTGTTTTGATCAGTAGTTGCTTGGTGGTGGCAGTTAGGAGCCAGTCGTCAAGTGTGGAAACACCTGAAATCCTTGGTGTTTCATATGAGCCGTGACTACTGCCATGCATTTGGTAAACACCCTGGGGGCTGTGGCAAGTCCAAAGGGCAGAGTTCTGAACTGGTAATGACTGGCTCCCAGCCGGAAACGTAGAAATCTTGAGCGCCTGTCCATCTTTATGTGGTAGTAAGCGTCCTGAAGATCTAACGAGCACATCCAATTGGATTTTCCCAGGAATGGGAGTATAGACTGCAGTGTCACCATCCGGAACTTTGACTTTTTCACAGACTTGTTTAGTCTGCTGAGATCCAATATGGGTCTCCAGTCCCATCTTTTTTAGAACTAAAAAGAACCTTCAGTAAATTCTGGATCCTAGTTGGTCTGCAGGGACTTCTTGGATGACTCTTTCCAGCAACTTTTGTATTTCTAGAGTTGCTTGATCCCTTTGACTGGGTGGAATGTCTGGGATAGACTTTGGTGGCTGAGATGTACATTGGAAGGGAATGTTGTATTCTCTGGATATAATGGACTGTACCCATTTGTCTAGAGTCACATTCAGTCAGGCTTCTGGGTACAGAGATATCCTCCCCCTGACTGCCTCCAGAGGTAGACAGACTGCCTCCTTTCAGGAGTGCTGGAAGGACCTACCAGACAAAGTATCTCTGTTGCCCTGGTTTTGCAGACCCCCTCTGCAGCGTGGACGGTGTCTTCTATCGTTTCCCCCTCTGCCCCTGGGGGAAAGATCACCATAAGTGTCAGATAAGGCTCTTTTGGACTTGCAGAAACACATTTTTCTGCCTTTTGACCTTTAGGTTAAGGTCTGGTAGGGGCTGAAAAATGGACTCCAACGGCAGACAGTCTTACTATCTTGTTAGCAGGGAGTTAACCTTATCAGATAAGTCCTGGGCTGTAGCAACTTGCAGGGTATCTCCTAGATCTTTTAGGAGATCCCTCTGAAGTCACGTGAAATGCGACAAATAATTCAGTGACCATAAAGTAAAAGCCGTTGAGGAGAACATACACTTCCTATATATCTGTCCATCGTATGAGAATCTTTGTTCGGTGGATGAACAGATACAGAAGTTTCAGCCAACTCCTCTTTTTATGGCTGCTGCCACCACTATTGCATCTACAGGAACCCCTTCAGTTAAATACTGCCCATCTTCGGGGCCATAATGAACTTATTAGACCTCCGCGGAACGGGGTCCACTGAGTCCAGAGAGTCCCACACCTTCCGGCTCACCAAACCCAGGAGAGGGTCAAAAGGTGGAGACACCCAAGAGGTGGAGAGGCAAGAAGGAAAGGGACTTCCAGCCACCCCTCTGTTTAAGGATCTCCAGGATGTCTGAAATAAAAACATCCTCATAGGGGGACCCTTCTGAATCCTCTAAGTTGGTATCAGAAGTGGCAGACTCAGGGGAGTCCATGTGCTTCCTCTTACACTCTTCCGAGGGACTTCCTCGGGGGGATGTTCCGGAGAGGTATCGGAAGAGGAGGATCCACCCATTGTGGCTTTATGGGGCACTGGCTCTCTACTCTGTGGTTGATGGAGAGGTAATGAAGAGGTGGACACCCTTAGGGGGATGAGAGACTGGAGCCGAAGGTGGAGTAGACTCAGTAGAGAGCACACACTACATCACCTCGCAGGTACAGCGGTCCTGGGCTGAAAGACTCTGGCCCAGAGAGACCGGGAGATCTCCTCAGCACAGAGGAGGGTGGCTCCGAGGCAGATGTGGGAACTGAACTCACCTGAGCAGAGGCGCCGAGGGGGAGAGCCAGCTATCTATTCAACTCATACCGGTTTTGGAATTACTGCAGTAATGTCGAAACCGGTTTGAGTTGAACAGATGGAGCTACAATTACCTTCTGCTAATAAAAGTGCGCTTTTAACCCTTTGGTGTTGGCTATTTTGATGAATTCTACTGCCAAGGTGACCCAGGTTCGCATAGCAGCTCAAGTGCTTGACAGTATGGCAGGAAAGGATGAGTGCACCTATCTTGGTTGCTGCAGCAGGGAATACCTGCATACCAGGAACATCTGTTGCTAGAGGCCAGGGGAGATAACCTATAGAAACGTAGCAGAAGGACATGGGCTAGGATGCTTGCATCACTCTAGCTCTAACCAGCTAGGGATCCCTTCTTGGAATCAGTATCCCACTAGAAGCATATCTGATGACCATTCTTCATAGGTAGGTACTAGGCTATTGGCCCTAGGGTTATACAAGCCTAGCCAAAAGGTACCCTGGCTTTCGCCACCCAAGAAAATTATTTTCATGTGCCACTGTCGAGCAGAGCCACGGAAGTGATTCCCGGGGTGAATTTCCTATCTCCCATCCAATCATCAAGATTTTTCTTGACGAGTGCTAATGAGGAGCTTTGTTTGATATAGGTAGGTAAGTTTGTTCCAGAGTATGGGAAGGTGACAGCAGTGACGCGGTGTCTTCTGCTGTCACCTCTCAGTATGAGTAGAGGGGGAAGTGACAGTCTAAGAGACAAAAGTCATTCTCTCCCTGGAGAAGAGTCACCTGTGAAGTTACAGCAGGATTTAGTCACTCCAACTGCATTTTCAGAATGTACTCATGAAAGGGAACCAGGTAGTTTTAGGAGACATGAACTGTGAGGTGGTTCTCTCCCAGAGGAGAAGAGCCCAGCAGGATCAAGCAAGATATGGCTGGGAAATCCTCTTAAATGTAGGATAAAACTGAGAAGGAATGAAGGATGACTGTAGTGGATTAGAGAGGCAGAAAACCCAAAACAGCTGATTAAAACAAATAAAATGCTGAAGGGCCTCAACGGCAATCTATCAAATCCAAGGTAAGAAAAGGCAGAGAGCCAAGATAAGCAAGCCATGCCAATAAATCTAAGTAAATTAATTTTAAGTAATTGCAGTAGCAAATTTGGGACCCTCTACAAGACCACATCTTGCTTTAAAAAGGGCAAATCTTTCATCACTTGTACAATTCCAGATTTACAATGACTGCTTTGTATCAGCATCTATGTTTTTGTATACTGATATTTAATTAGATGAGAACAACAAAATAAGAGTTGGATGCCCAAATGGATGACTGCTGTCTTTCCAGAACTGTTTTGCAACGAGAACATTCTGCCCTTAAGGTTTATTTTTCTTTTGTCTCATTTTCTTCTCTGCATTATCAGATACCTCAGATAAGTAAAACTATACATGGTTGTCCACTAAATGGTTTGCACAATTCTAACTGCAGCATCTGGTTTTACAAAGCTTTATATATCTATAAAGACATTTCTCTACTTTTGACACAGTAATTACAGGCCTCCAGTTTCTACTGTTAAAATGTGATGGAACCGTACAGGGTGAGTTTTACTGCATACTGCATTAACCCAAGGCTATAAAAAAGAAAGGGACAAGGTGTGACCATTGCTGACTATAAGGCCTCTGCAAATCCACAAAAATGGATTACAGTTCCCAAACACTCCAAGAGATCTTTCAACACAATCTACAAGGAAACAGTTGTAAAAGCTAAAGGAAAACATGCATGCTCTTCAATGTGAGACCTTGGATAACTGTTGGAAGAAAAACATTTTCAGCTAAGGATTTCCTCCTTGAAACTTAAAAAAATATATCTGATACTTGGAAACTAGAATATACTAATAAGTTGCTACTTTAAACAGAAAAACAGAAGGATAAAAAGGATCTACAAAGCCAGCATTCAGAACTTTTGACATTGTGGATACCAGATATATCTCCTGGACGAGGAAAAATGAACTCCACTATTCTAGCAAAACTACTGAGACCATTTTGTTTTTAATCAAACGCTGATCCATCCCCCACCCCAAAAATGAAAGGATTTGGATGGCTTTAGATTTGGCATGGATTGTTTGAACAACTCTCTCCCCCCTTCCGTTTCAGAGCACCTTCCAACCACAAAAATCAATGGAACTGCCTTTCCAATTCAGGAATTTTGCTTTCCTGTCTCCAGCTTCTAGCAATGTCCTTGCTCCCTAGGACTAGGCAAGAAAGGAGAAGTATATAGATTTTCATTTACTACTGCTGTTTTGGGGAGTGCATCAATCATGCAGAAACGGAGTCGCTCTAGCCCTTCTAACAGGGGAAGCCAGACTCTGAAATGGCCGAATAAACAACTTATCCCCTGTACACAAAAAAGTTGAAAGGATGATTACAGCTCTCATAATTCCTGCTTTTAGTTTTGTTGAATAGAAGAAATTATGAATGTACTTGTAAATTATAGTATGCTGTTCAAACAAGAAGCACAGGTGAACAGTAAAGGTCAGGAAATGGTGGCATACCTAATACTGCCATCTTTTTGACATGGGAAATTGCATCATCAAAAATATAAATTAAAAAAAAATTAAAGATGCAATGACATGGCAGAATACAGGGGGGAAAAACTCCTGATAATGTTAACTGCAATAGAAAGGAGGAGAAAAGAGGAAACAAAAGTCTAAATAATATTGTTCTGGGTGGAGTGAGGATGAATCCCTGACTTGGAAAGAAGCACTATTGACAGTTACACCCAAAGGAAGGAAAATATTTATTTAACCAAGGTCATAAAGACTCATTTTGATTCTGAATCATGACTATAAAGTGCTCAAGGTGATGAAGTCAAAATGAATGGCAAATATATTGCCAAGAATAATAGACCTGGATGTCAGTGTGGACTTACTAGAAGACATGTCAATCCTGTCAAATTCCTGCCTAACCCTTATGATGATTCATTGGACAACAACATACCAATGTTAATGGATTTAGATGCCAAAAAAGCATCTGACAGAGTGAGTTAGGAATTTGTAAAAAAAAAAAAAAAAAAAAAGGTTTTGAGCCATTTGGGAATTTGGAAAAAGATTGAGATATTTGGATTTCTAAAAACATGGACAACGGCAATTTAACATCTAGAGATGTTAAATTACCACTGTAACATGGTGAAGTGTCATTGTTACTGTGTAAAGCATTTAGTCTTAAGGAGGAACTAGGCAGGAGAGTTCACTTTCAGCAATACTTCCGCTTTGTATTTGGAGCCATTAGTCAGGGTCAGTCAGACACACCTGGATATTAATGGCAAAATATTAACAAGAAAATAGCCTTTGAGGGGAAACATATTATATAGGTTACAAATTCGGATATTGTACCCAATGCATATTTTAGAGTACAGCAGGTTATAAAGGATGCAAAAACAAATGCTGTATACATATACCCCCCACCTCATGACTCTGTACACACAGCTTCAGCTTCCCTTTTTATTATGTTTAACATGTTAAAACTTAATATTTTTAAAAAAGAAACAGAACTGTAGGATTGTTTTATAAAGAAAACAGAAAAAAAACTGATACACTATTACAATGATTACCACAACAGTGTTGCATATCCATTATCTAAGGTACCCAAGCATGTTTCAAAAAATGATATTCCATCTCGATTTGAAACTTGAGCATACCCCACTTAACCCTCCACACAGAGTATATGCCAACAGGACACAATCTACAGACATGGGGGTTTGGATTAATTTCCCCCACTCTCCAAAACCAATAATTTAGAAATCAACTATACCGGCAGATATACCTCCCTCATGAAGCCCACCCTTTTTGGGATGTCCAACGGACAGAAACATTAAACAAGGGGAGGGCAAAACAAATAGGGGGAACAAGAACCAGGGGCAACTACCAGAAAAACCAAAGGAATCAAAAGTAATCTATATTAAATCCATACAACCGAATAGTTACCTCAAACAATATTTTACATACGTTTAAAGGTTTTAACATTTTTAATTACAACTCTGTAGAAATACAGGAAGTAATTTTTCTTTGTTAAGCAAGGGTATCCAGTTTGTACCCCACAAAAGTATGGAGCATAAGAGATACTTTACTAGTGGAGTTGAACTTTTTCGTCAACACTAATGAATCAAACCTAGTACTAAGGGAACATGATTTACTATGGAAGAAAAAAGTGTTTTTTTAACCCTTCCTTAAACCCTCTGGTGGCAACATTTGAAAAGTGCTATGAAAGGGATCTATACGAGTTACAAAAATACTCAAACACACACACAAAACCTGCCCAGGGAAGAGAACAATATTTTGAACCCTCTAAAATTTAAACAGGGACCTAAGGGTTATGAAACCAGATAAAGGACAGGGTATGGTTTTCATGGACTCGATTGACAATATGCTTTTAGACCATGACAAATACGAAACAGTATCAAAGAATGACATTTTTATACCATACAGGAAGAGTGACCTGTTTTTTAGGGGATTGACACAAAGAACAATTTCACCCCAGGAACATCAGTTTCTTAGTATAAAAGAACCCCATTATATTGTACATCTTTGGGATCCCAAAAATGCATAAAGACATTCTAGATCCCCTTTTAAGGTGAATACTGGCAGCACAGGGGTCCAAAACTTTCCCATTGGCCATCTTTGTAGACAGAACATTGAAAGATATTTTCACCTATATCCCATATTTTAAGAGTTTTAGGACTTTTTACAAAAGATTAGACAAGAATTTTACAGTGACAGTGTTTCCTTTGTAACAATAGATGTAATGGATTTATTCAGCTGCATACCACATGAGCAGGGATTCACTTTCACAAAGCTCATTTAAGTCTAGAAAATAGGCTTATAAAACCTCCTTATGGATTAATGGAAATTTTTTTCAAAGGAGAACATTTTAAACAACTTAAGGGAGTAGCTATAGGAGCGGCATATGCCCTAGTACAGGTTAACCTGGTGATGTACAGGTGGGAACTTGAATATATTTTAAACTAAAGTTTCAATTTACACTGGAAAAATGTATTCTAGGTGCCTGGATGACATTTTTATAGTTTCTAGAATGACCCCCCCACACCCACACCCACACACACAAAATACTGGGGTTTATCACATACCTGAATGAAACAGATTTTTTTAAAGTTTACCTACCAAACTGGTGAGAACAGTGTAAACTATTTAGATGTGACCATTTACAAGGATAGCAGTCTGAACAGATTTGAAACTACAATTTATAGGAAACTCACATTTTCCAATACCTATTTGTACTTTGGCATTAGTCACCCCTACCATATTAAAAATAACTTATTTATGGGGCAGTTTGAGCCACCAGGATGTGCTCTAAACTCGAGCTTTTTAAGCAAGTATACGAGACCATTCACAGCAACATGTTATAGACGGGTTACGCAGAAAAATTATCCACCACCATTGGGAAACAAATACTGAAGGACTGGGGGGGGGGGGTGTCAAATACAAACCCATCATCCATTTTGGACCTCTAGTGACAACTGAAACCACTGCATCATCAAAAACTGACTACACATTTTCACAGGCTCTGATATTCCAATACAATGAGCAAAGTAAGCTTATCAAAGACATTAAGAACAACTGGAGTATATTTAAGATAGATGATGTTTACCACAAATTGGGAGAGAAGCCCAACTTCATACACAAAACTGGTATAAACATTAAGAAACTTTAAGAACACAGTCTGGTAGACATAATACTTACATTGGCACCAAAAAATATGGGAACTGTAATCAATGCAGCTACATTATGGACACCCCTATATCATTTTGGATTACTACACAAGCATTAAATCAATTTAGTTAAAGGGTACCATTCTACTAACGGGGCGATTTAGCTAGCGAAGTGCACCAACTGTCCTGCTTTTTATGTTGCAAAGCCTGAGTGGCCCTATGGAAAAGGATGTACGAACACAACTAAGATATAAAATACAAAATCACTAACGGCGCATTGTCTAAACATTGTGGCATGCCAAGGTTTCAAGAAATTTAAATTCGGCATCGTAGAGAACATTCCTCCTGATGAAAGGGGAGGAAACTGGGAAACTTTTTAGAACATAAAGAGAGAGTTAAAATGGCAATTTAAAGTTAAATGCTGCCAACTTCCCAGGACTGACATTTTCATTACATGTGCATTGAAGACAAAAAGAGTGCAATACTCTTGAAAACTGCCACAATTTTTTTATAAGCAGTTTGTCTTTCTTGAACATTTAATACCTCTAGGATGCCTTTGTGGGACATTTTGCAGCCTTTCATTCTTTTGTTTTTCTTTTTTTTAAAAAGTTTTTCATCTTTTTACAAGCTTTTTTTTAAGTTAAGTTTCCTACAAGATTTTTTTAAGATTGTTGCAAGACTTCAGTAGGAGGAATCATTACTGTTATGATCAACATACAACCGTTTTACATATTGCATTTCATACTGCGATCACAATGCATCCTATGCTCCTACCAGTTTTCCCATGGCAACTGAATTTTGATGGTTCCTTAAAGTCATGTGACAACTGAACAATGTCATAATAGCTGTATTATGTAATGGATTACTAGTTCTGATACAATCCTAACATTAATGACGTTGGTGCTTAATGTTTAACTACTTTGAAAGATACGTTTACTGAACAAACTATTCTTTTTGCTTTAATACGCTTCCTGATGGTTGGTTCTTAAAATCAACTGAGTGATTTACCAAAACAGAGAATTCAACATGAGCATTTTTGATTTTTTTTGGTTGTTACTTGATTTCTGCTGCATGGACACATGCTACTTGTGGTTACTGGTCTGTACAAAGCTTCCCTTTTTGTGCAGTCATGACAAAAAAAAAGGACATCCTTTGGAATATGGTTAAAATGTGATGTTGAACAAGCAGGTAGAGAAATATAGGAAAAAAATATAAATATTACAAGTAAGGTAATTGTTAATGATGGACATCAATAAGATGCAAGTAATTATGTGGTTTGGTCCCACTAATTATGTACATCAGGCTTATATGCATCAACTAAGAGGTCAGATATGAAAGACAGAAATTAAGGATTTTACTCAGAAATTACAAAGGAAAGTGCAATGAGACAAAAATACTGGTAAAAGAACAGAGTGGTTTGGGACCCTCAGATTTGGGGGCATACTATAAAGGTAATGCAACTTAGATCAATCTGTTCAATTCAGGGCACAGAGGATATGCCCAAATGGAAGCACACGACAGGCACAGTGCCCAACAAGATAACAAAAGCATCAAGTTACGTCAACAGATTTTGGAAACGAATATAAAGAGTATGAAAATTATAACCAAATATATTATAAATTATGAAGACAGCAGAAAATGTAACTCTTAGAAAGAGCAAAACAGATTTTGAGAGCAGATGGTGACAAACTAGGAGGTAATTAAATGTGATAAAACTAGGCAAACATTTATGTTACTGAACTCTTAACTTGCACATGCATATCTATGCTAAAATTCAATAAGCTATGTGGAGGTTGAATAATACTGCTGTTAAACCACAAATGAAAGATTTTACAATTGGGGCCAGAACAGAAATGGTAGAGAAAAAGACCAATAGATTTTTTTTAAACTAGAAACATCTTTTAATAATCACGTATGTCATAGGCAATCATAAAAAAACAAACCATACTGACAATTTTAAATGTACAATCACTTATAAGCTAGCCAATTATTTTCAGCAAAACGTTACATAGCTCATTCAAATACTACCTTCTTTTAAACCTTGTTCCTCCTCTAAGTGTATAGTTTTCAGAATTCCAATTTTTTCTATGCAGTTTGCTCCTACTCTTTTCTAAAGAGCTCAATTCCAGTTATTTTATATATATTGCTATAAATCACTACGTCTAGTAAAGTTGGTTTAGACTTTAATTTCCATTTTCTAGTAACTTTCTTGGCAGCCACCATAGTAAGGCCTTGCTGAGTCTAATTATGTCTAGGCAATTCCAATTCTGTACAACACCTCAAAAAATCATCATTTCCTTCATTACCCCAATTTGCTCACCCAGTATCTCTGACACAGCAGTCTAGAGAGAATCTTTAAAGTCTGCCAACTCATTACACTCCCAGAAAATATGTTTCCAGTTACCTCTTTCTTCCCCATCACACCTCCAACATTTGCTTTCTACCACAGGAAAATTTCTTTGGAGTCTACTTGGGGCACAGAAATACCTGTGTAAACACTTCCAAGCAAAGATCCTAAATCTTCAAGACTTTGTTGCACATTTGGGAGACATACATATACCCTCCCCATTTCTTTGAGAATTGCTTATCCAATCTCTTCCCAATCCTTTCTAACCTCCTCTGATTGATTCTTATAGTTATCGTGCAGTATTTTGTATGCTCTACTAATTATTCCTTTTCTCTCCAATACATTCCAGCCCCCTTTTGCCCATTGTCTGTATCAATAATTGCAGTCATCCCTATCGGCAGAACCTCCTTTCTCCACTTCTGTGTTGGCTTAATTTTTAGAATACTTTGTGCTACTTTATGAATATAATATTTGGTATGGCTATTCTTATTCTCCATAAGGATTTGCATCCAAAATTCTATTTTCTCCTCGTTTCTTCAGCACCCCCCCCCTCCATTTCATCATCCCTTTCTACTTTGAATGATAAAGCTCCTATACATAGCACAAGCAGAAATCTGTGTAACTCTGAAATACCCCTTCAAAATCAGGTAATCCCAGACTGTCTTGTTCAACTGGAAGAATCAGCTTATCCCACTTGACTCTTGTCATCTTCCCCTCCCAGATAAAATGCTTTGACTATTAACTGCTATCCACAATTTCTCCTCTAGCGGATAAAAATATGCCTGATGTGTAAAAAAAACTAAAGGGACTAAACACATTTTAATTGCTTGTATCTTTACAATCCATATAACAGCTTCCAAAATCTCAGAAGAAAATACAGTATAAAGATAAAAAAACAGCATGGAGCGAATTATTAAATAAGGATATACAGAAGATCAGTGTGAAGAAATATGCAATTACAATTCAGAAAACTTAAAATTTTTGCACAATTACTGCAATACCCCTACAAGGCTTATAAAATTATTCCCACAAAAAAGTGGCATCTGGTGGGGATGTGATGACTCAAAGATTATTGGAAGCATATATTTTAGGAATGTATGGAGTTGCATCAGTACCAAAACTGAATATTTTAAGTCTTACATTTGGAAGAGAATTTAACTTCAATGCAAATGTTTTTGTTGAATTAGTGTAAAAAAAATGTGCTAACCGCAGTGGTGGTGCTGCGGTAGCGTTGTCGCCTCACAATAAGACGCTGTCCGGCCACAAACACAGGATGCTACAACGATGAGAATGAGATGCAGGTAAATTACAGCACTGAGGAGGATTCCATGAACTCAGAAAAACTAACCAATGGTTGGAAAGGTTTCCTTTGCTTAAGCTCCAAGGAGGGGTGTTTACTTGTGCCCATGCTTCACAAAAGCATTGTCTAGTTAAGTATGCAGATGTCAAAATAATACCACTTCAAGTTAAAGTTAGTCAAAGTGTCCAGAGCATAAACTTGGTCAATAATGCCACTTACACAAAGAGTTACAGCACTACTTATTTTATATAACAGGAGCGCTGTCTGGTTAAGAGACTTTCTCAGAATCACACAGTACGCAAATGGAAGAAGACTGAATCAAATCTTCCATGTTTGACTACTGTGAACAGTTCATCAACAGCTTAGAGCTTTAATCCCCTGTATTTACTGCAGGACACTCACTTAATTTTTGATATATTTATTTATTTATTGATTGACATCTGAATACCAGTAAAGTCCGACTGGGTAGAAGCCCAAGTTCAGTGGAGGCCCGGGGAGAAAAGCTCCAAAATTACTACAAACATCAAGAATAATTTTAGTCTTCAAAAATAAAACAAAAACATCTGCAGTTTAAACAATAACAAATTAGATGTACTATCAATTCTTAATGAATGTTTTTATATAATGTATATGACAATCATTTAATACTTAGAGAAATTTAAGACAATTTATAGAGAAACTACAGGTAAGCTAGTCTAATGCAAATAGGAAATGCAATATGACGTGAAAGAAAAACAAGCTTGGGATATATTTATACAGAAAGAATTAGACAGCAATAAGGAAGCAAGTGGAAAAGGGAGAGTTATAGGTTCATACGAAGTTAGACTAGCAGCCCTAGAGCCATTACAAGCCTAGCCATGTTGATCCTGAGTTGCCTCAATAGTCCTAGTTAGATAGAAGTAATTTGCAGAGAAAGTCTATCAAACACCGACTACTCCTGTCCATGAGGGACATGGGTGCCACTCACGGGATGAATTTGCAGTCTCCCATCCCTCTGTCCAGGCTGCACTTGAAAAGGGTCAGTGAGCAGCTCTACTTCACGTGAACTGAAAGTTTATTCTAGAGGAACGGCAATCTCTGGGAGATGTACCTGTCTCTCCAGCATGTTCTGTTAATGTCACAGGCTAGGTTATAAGCTCTACAGCAAGTGACACTTGTGCATTCGACTGGTAAATGTGCAGCATATCCATCAGGGCAGGGTCAGACTGCCCTGTAGGCCAAGCACAAGTCGCCTCTCAGCAGCCTATATGATACAGAGTACAGTGACAGAGCTTTCAGTCTATCCAAGCCAGTCATGGTTTGAAGGCCCTGTATTTTCTTGGTGAGAAACCTCTGTGGTCTCTCCAGCTGCTGCACGTGTCTGGTGAGGTACATGCAAAAGGAAGAATTGTACTCTATTAATGGTCTAATGAGGCCTTAGCAACCTTGTACTAATTCAGACAACGCCCAGCAGATTTGATAGGTTTGCAGACAGAGGAGTTTTTGGTCAGTGGATCATAATGACAGACTGAACATAACTGTGTATAATTTTTTTTTGTTTTTTAGTGCTGAACAGGCAGCTGGATGGATAATTTTCTAGGTGGTAAGAAGTTCTGTATGTTGATGTGGCAGTTTTATCCAATTAAGGTGTTTCAGTGCTACACAGTGGTGGTTTCTAAAAGGGGTATGTGCTTCAAATTTAGTAACGTTGTTACAGCATTGCTCAAGTTTTAACTTTTGTGAAGCCTAAAGATTAATAAGGATGACAGCGCCATAAAGAAGAGTGGGGAGGAGATAAGGTGTGGCAAGTGTAGTTTTAGTTGCATCAGTAAGAACATTTTTGGCTCTGTAAAGTAACCCTATTCTGAGCAGTTTTTCTTGTGCAATTT